>NC_079564.1:983379-1158999 GCF_015846415.1 Triplophysa dalaica | reverse complement strand
TGCTTTATAGTATAAGTTTTGTGCGGTCAGCTAAAGGTAAACTCTGAATGTCGTTGGTCCTCTTAAAGCCTCTCCTAAATTGAACAAAATTTAATGTTAGAAATTGCACTAGTTTGCCAAGTCTTAAGGGTATCCAAATCTCAAGAAATGTGTGGGTGATTGTGTGTATGAAAAAGTGTATGTGTGTATGAGAGATTGTATATAGGTGTCCTGCCAGTGGAGCAGACGGAGCGTAAATCTTACTTTGGGAAGTGAGTCGCACAGTGGGTGTGTCGCGTTGGGACGCGGGAGTAAATCTTACTTTGGGAAGTGAGTCGCACAGTGGGTGTGTCGCGTTGGGACGCGGGAGTAAATCTTACTTTGGGAAGTGAGTCGCACAGTGGGTGTGTCGCGTTGGGACACGGGAGTAAATCTTACTTTGGGAAGTGAGTCGCACAGTGGGTGTGTCGCGTTGGGACGCGGGAGTAAATCTTACTTTGGGAAGTGAGTCACACAGTGGGTGTGTCGCGTAGGGACGCGGGGTCCTGTCAGGTAACGGGACGTAAAGTATATACATATAATGTGTGTGAGCAAATTAAAATCCTGTAAGGAAACAGGTCACGTGGGGGGTATGAATGCACTGTGATATGTTTTTATGTTGTTGTATATTGTATTGTGACGATAGAAACTGAGAGTGAGGGACAGAGAGAAAAAACTTCAGCCTGTGAGACTCTGTGTGTGTGTGTCTGTGTGTGTGTGTGTGTGTGTGTGAAGAAGAGGTTGTGAGTGTGTGTGCAAGAGTGGGAGGCTAGGAGGCCCCGCAAGTGTGTGCGTATGAAAAAGTGAATGAGAGAGAGAGTGCATATGTGTGAATGGGAAAAAGGACATGGAACAAATAAAAATTGCAGTATAATGTCTGTCCAGTAAAATGTATGAGAAGAAGGAGTGTTAGGTTTTTGATGTTTAAAGAGGCATGCGTTTCGAGACTAGGTGCAAGTTTTTACAGTTTGTCTGTGTCAAAGTTTCATGTGGTAATAAAAGTATTTGAGAAAAAACATGAATGCAAAATAAAGTGTGCATTTGGGTTTAATAGAAAAACTATTTGAGAACACGAGAGAAGCAAGAGTGTGTGTGTAGAAGATAGGAGTGGAGTCAGATAAAGATTTGAAGGACATAGAGTGTGTGTGTGTTTGGCTCACAGTGAGCACATGAGACTTAACGGCAGCCAAAAAAAAAAAAGAGAGCTGCATTGAGTAAAGCACGAAGAGCATTGTCAAACGGAAAAATAGAAGATATATTTTGCTGATTATAAATGTGTTTTAAAAATTGTGAGATACTTTTATGGTATAAAGTCGTTAGAATGTACCCAGAAAAAATCAAAATCTCAGACCATAAGGCCTGAGTGTGTGTGTGCTGGAATCTGTGAGAAGTGATTTATTAGACAGCAGAAGGGCCTCTGGAGTGTGTGAGTATTCTGCGTGCTGTGAGCGTATGAGACCAGAGTGCTGCTGTGAAAAGAACTGTTTTACATTGAGTGAAAAGTGAAAAGCATTGCTGGATTGTGAATTATTTTCATGTTCCACTGATGTTTTAAAAAACATATGGCTAGAATTGAACTGCTAGATGAGGAAAGCTTACAATCATGTTTTGAGAGAATAAGAGTAGCCAGAATATTGACTGAGACAAAGGGAGTTAGTGATCATTTCTGGAGAGAATCATTTTATAGGGATTTAGCAGGCATTAAGAAGCCACTGACAGAAGAAAAGAAAAATTATTTCTTGAACGAATTAGTGGGAGTTCAGAATTTAGAACAAATTGAGCAAGAGTGGCCATACGTAAATTGGAGAGATAAAGTATGCAAGTGTTGTAAAGTAGAGATATTGAGAAACTACTTAGGAGTTTGCTTCCATAGAATTAATAGATTTGGCAATCTAGGCACTGCGTTACAGCATGTCTCACTGATCATAAAAATCCCAATCCACAACCTGGTAGAACCCTAATTATTGCAAGGAGTAATATAAGGTTATCCACGAGGTGGAGGGAGAAACTACAGATTAATCAGTCACCCAGAAATACAGGTTTATGCAGAAACAAGATACGTAAATTGGGAAAGTAAGATATTGTTTACAACCAACGAGCAGAGAGGAATAGAGCCAGTAAAGTTTCAGGCCGTTACATTGAACACTCACACCTCCAGGGTTGGGGGTTCGATTCCCGCTTCCGACTTGTGTGTGTGGAGTTTGCATGTTCTGCCCGTGCCTCGGGGGTTTCCTCCGGGTACTCCGGTTTCCTCCCCTGGTCCAAAGACATGCATGGTAGGATGATTGGCATCTCTGGAAAAATTGTCCGTAGGGTGTGAGTGCGTGAGTGAGTGTGTGTGCCCTGCGATGGGTTGGCACTCCATCCAGGGTGTATCCTGCCTTGATGCCCGATGACTCCTGAGATAGGCACAGGCTCCCCGTGACCCGAGGTAGTTCGGATAAGCGGTAGAAAATGGAATGGAATGGGCAGAAAGAAAAAAAAAAAAAAGAATTTATGGCCAGTAAGTGGTACGTTTGATATGACAGTGTGTGATGAAATGGAAGGGTTGATAAGAAATCATAAACCAAGGGACAAAAGCACGAAGAGAGAAGTTAAGAGAAGAAGGAAACAAGATGTATTAAATTTTTCAAGAACATGAAGAAAGCAAGGGAGCTACTGAAAGAGGATGAGGAGATAGTCAGCGAAAAATTGAGGAAGGCTATGAGTCCACCCCCATATGAATTATCAAGGAGCCAGCTGCCATTGATTGTGGAAGATAATGAGCTGAATAATCAAATGCCTTTGGTCAAAGGAGAATTTAAGTTTACAGGAGAGCTGGACCTCCAAGGGGGAGAAAGAGAGGAGTCGAGGGATGATGAACTTCTAAGAGAGATATTCGCTGAGAGGCGGCAGGAGAAATGTTTCGTCACGCCAGAGTACCACAAGAGAGGGAAAGCAGAGTGGAATGCTAAACCCGCCTATAAATCAATTTATGCTGGGGTATCTGTAGAGCTAGAGGCGGCTAGAAGACAGAGATATGAACAAACAGCTCGAGAGCCGGACAAAACATCCATAGTACTGAGAAGAAAAAACATAAGATAAAGCAAGGTGCCAGATGTCATGTCGGAGGCGGGGTCCATGCAAGATGACGCAACTCTGCCCAGTCTGGAAAATAGACATATCTCAAGTAACATTGACGAAACGTCAAGACAGCATAGAAGAAAAGAAATACCAGATAACAACAGCAGAGGGAGACATCTGGTGACCAAACAACAGGAAGAAGCAAGAATAGTAGAAGGTTGCCCAAGGAGAGAATACAAATGGATGTCTGACAACATCTGTTTAGAAGACATTGATAAGAAACAGCCACAGCCAGCATGGCTCAGAGAAGAGAGACTGAGAAGATCAGCATCAGCAACCTTTGCTACAAACAACCAATTAAAAGAGATCGACAACCACATTACGTGCCTTGGGCCACACTGGACTTGGATGGATTGATCGCTCGATTACCTGATCTAAATGAGGGAGCTGGAAGATGGATACGGGTCCTGGAAGAAGAGACGACTGGGAAACTACTAGCTCTGGGAGACATTAAAGCTTTGCTAGCTAAATGCCTGGGTGCATCTAAACTAAATGAATTGCTGAAAGTCTTAAGACTGAGCCATGCAATTGACTCCCCAGAGTTAGATGCAGAACTATTTGACAAACACAGACAGGACATGTGGCAAGCCCTAAGAAGAGAATACCCAACCGGCATAGATCAAAAAGCACTGAAGGGAGATCATATGACAGATAAAGAGAATCAAGCCACCTATGTGCAATGACAATTAAACAAGAGCTGGAGAAAAACACTGAAGAAGACCAGGTTATGGCAGCAATATTCATAGATGACATTGTTGACCCACCGCCAGTAAAAGCCAAACGGGAAGACGTAGTAGGACTAAACTATAAACCACATGAACAATTTTTAGAATATATTGTACACTGTGTTTTACAACACAGGAAGAGCGAGATGAAGCTGAACTTAAGAAAAAGAGAGTTGCAGAGGGTTCTAGCACTAAGCAAATCTAGATTATTAGAAACCTTTTCATTTATATGTGGCCAACAGGAAAGAAGGTTCACATTTATTATCATAAGATTATAATATAATTAATGAATAATGCTTAATATGATTAATATTAAGTCGGAAATGAATTATGGGCTTCACTAGTGATAATGATCTTTGAATTAGTTGATCTAGTTGTGTGATCTTTGAAGTATAACTACTATATATTAGGATAAAATTAGATATTTAAAGATTACCTGAAATAATAATGGGTTGGATTTGAACACAAACATAGGCAAAGGAAGAGAACATTTTGTTTTTATTTTTATAAATAATCTCCACAGCCCATATTTAGTAATCATAATGGTCTAAATAATAATCAAACACTTATTATGTAAACGTATCTAAGAGGTGCGCTTTCTAAATCTCTATTTAATGAACCATCATATGTAAACCAACAAATTTAAAAACTAGACACTGTATTGAACAGGGAGACTAATGTCATTATGTTATTTAAGAGGCTCTTATGAAGGACATTTTTTGGAACGGTTGCATGACCAATTGCTCCTGAGTCAGCTTTACTAACAATCGGCTTCTCAACTGTCAAGTGGACACCACCAAACTGAAACATCCTGTTGGGAGCTGAAGGAGTATGAAAGACAGTAACCGACTGAAATTAATGATGAAAGTAAATGGTGAGTCCACTTGATCTAATTTATTATGTGATAAAGGTATTGATAAATATTGGGACGTCATGTTTCACGTCAGGACTTTT
Source organism: Triplophysa dalaica (assembly GCF_015846415.1). Classification (NCBI taxonomy): domain Eukaryota; kingdom Metazoa; phylum Chordata; class Actinopteri; order Cypriniformes; family Nemacheilidae; genus Triplophysa; species Triplophysa dalaica. Next base: position 1,154,179 of record NC_079564.1, on the reverse strand, counting down.
TTATCAAATTTTTAATAGAAAATATTTTTCTGACCTGATCTCTATGCTTTCATAGATCTAGGATTTTATTTTTTACAATAGATTCTGTAATTAATCAAAAGTTGCAGATTTTTAGGGAGCTGTCAGCTGAGCTCTGTGAGAAATTTACTACATTTTTGTTGAAAAAGTGAGTGCTATCCATTATTCTTTGGCCTCACAGCTCCAAGACCTGATGTCTTTGAATTGACTGTCCAGTCAGGCAAAAGTGTCCAACTGTTGATTAAATCATCTTTGGGCAGCTGTCAGTCTTATTTGTTGAGAGTGTTTAATATAGTGGTTTACAATAGACTGGGTTACTAAAGTTTAGCGCCGTTTGACTTTAAACAATAAATATTTTTTTATTTTAAATAGTTTTATACACTGTGTCGATAACAGTGACAGCAATGAAGAACAATGTCTATTGCGGTCCACAGAAAGATCAGTTTTCATAGAAAAGAATATGCAATTAGCCACTCAGTATTACTGTACGTTTAAAGGCATCTAGAGTATGGATAAATTTAATATGAGCACATTTATGGTTTAGATATAGCATACTGAAATCATTATAAATGATATAAACAAAAGAAATTGAGAACATTTTTAAGTGACTTACTTTAGTTAGTTTTAAATTGATATCATGTTCCTGATATATATTTTATATTCCCCTAAACAGCAGAACTAATCACTAACGTTTAGAAAGAGGCAATATCTTTAGATCAATTGGAAAAATGCATGTAAAATATGTATATAATAAATGAATATGAAACAATCGGTTGTCATAACATTAAACTATACTCAGCTATCCTTATAGAGTTAACAACTAATGTTTAAGTGAGAAGGCAAAACCAATCATATTGACGACAAATTGCAGAAAATGAAACTTAACCATTCGTGTACCATATGCGATTGTAAAAGATTCTTAATTTCAATTAAATGATTTCTGGATAAATAAATGTTGAACAAAATAAGTAATAAGTAAATATAATGAGGCACAGATGGGCTTGTTCCCAGGAAATTGTGTAACGATTTGGCATCTTAATACAGAAATGTTTGCTGAAAAAATAACAGCAAGATATTTGAATAACAGGTTTGCCTCAGCCACAATAACTGACCATTTAAAAATCATAGGTTGGGAAAATTGTGAGAATCAAACATTAGCATACCATCTTACGATATGAAAAGCAGGGTGTGCCCATAGCAGATTATTTTTGAGTATGTAGGGATAAGAATTTAAGGCCAAAAATGCTTGGCACCAACAAGTAAAATGGCCTGACAAAATAGACAAGGACTGAATTGACTTTTAGCAGAAAAAAGAGGCGTATGCATAATATTTGGAGAGGACTGTTGTAAATAAATTTGAAAAAATATTGCCCCTTATGGGTCGTTCACAAAAGCTATGGAAAAATTGAGAAACTTAAGAGATGACATGACAGTCAATGTTGGCTCAGAAAAAGAAATTGGAACATGGCTGGACTAGATCTTTGGATCATGGACTTCATGGCTGATTAAGATAGGAGTTTTTGAAGCAAGAGGATTTATTAGATTTTCTGTAATATTTTGCTGTCTTTTACCAGTTATAAGAGCTATGGTGGTGACAGCTACAGATAAACAGATGATGTTGAGAACGGAATTAAGTGCATAATACAACACTGAAGAAAATATGTTGAATATGTTAGCTGTTATAAGCAAATATGAGGAACAGGATGAGAAAGACAAGTGTCCCATGAATTACAAATTTTTTTTGGACAGCAAGGGAGAAGAGCTTAGAATTGTATAATCATGCGTGGGAATAGTTTTAGATATTACCTTAGACATTGTTAGGCAGGTAGTTAGATTGATTTTTGTTTTACTTTTTATTATTTTGACATCAACACGTTTCAATGTTTGATGTTTCAGTTAATCATTAGTGCTCTATAATCAAACACTATTATGAGAGTGCACTTGGTGAACATGTGTGAATTTTATTTTGTTTTGTTTTATTTTGTTTATTGTTTTTGCATCTAAAACATATAGCATGTAATTTCCATTTATTATTTTATTGATATAATCAAAACTGTTATGTGAGTGCACCGGGTGCACATATGTGTATTTGTCATTGTATCTTCCCGAATTATGAGAAGTTGCCAAACAAGTGAGCAGCAGAACCTGATCTAAATAGCAGCAAGGGGTGGCGCCAGTGAGTGTTATATCTGAAGACAGCATCGTCCAGACGGTTTTCATCTGGGCCAGTTTGAGTGGGTCCCAGGGCATGTATAAGGCGATGTAACGCGAAGGACCCAAGCATCTTGACAAGTCTTCCCGACCACATCGAATGACTATTCCGACAACAGAATATAACTACTTTCTTAGAGAGAACCAGATTTACTGACACGACTAGCAAACAACTGGTCAATGTAACCCTGAATTGAACTGCATCAAATGACACTGTGAAGCTTGATGAAACGATTGACACCGGAAAGAACGTTGACAAACTGAGTGACACTACACTTCTGTTCTGAGCAAAGGATCAACAATTCGAAGGAAACGATAGATCAACGATGGATTAAGCGCTACCTTTGACACATTGATGGACCACCCTGGTCCTCCACATCCTCATGAAATGAATATGTGGTGGAGACTGACGAATCGAACGGCAAGAATCTACTGGAACTAGTCTACAAGATGTCATCACTTGGTAAGAACCATGTGACAAAAGTGTTCACATGTCTATGAGGAGACGAAAACCAACCGCAATACCAGAGAGGCATGTCTGAGATGTCTGAGAAAAGAGCAAGAACAGGAGCGATGGGCAGAAAAATAATATAGATGTTCTGGACGAAAGCGGCACTGGAATCATTGAAGACAACTACTGGCTGTGTGGGTACTGATTGTACTTATACAGAGGAACTGGACAGGACTGTGTTCCCTAATAAAGTTAAATGGTGGAGTTATCATCATACCACATGAAATAATGACATGACAACAGAAGACACGAAGAGGACTGTTTGATTTTCCTGGTAGCTCTGTGCCAAAGAATCATCACATCTGGACTGTGGAGGAGAAAGTCTCAGCTGATTTTAGTCCAATGTTAGGAGACAGCTCTTTAATGAATGAAGTTGAGATCACCAGATTTGAGTTTATGAAGACAACAAAATTTTAATGAAAGCCATCAAAGAGGAGCTACGTGGAATACGACGGACAGTTTTGCAAAATCGCCTGATCTTGGACCAGTTCAGAGCAGTGAAAGGAGGACTTTGTGCAGTAATTGGAGAAACCTGTGGTACCTATATTCCAGAGAACAAGGAACATCTCATCGGCAAGGAAGGAAGATCATCTCTTTAATGATTGAGACTTTCACCAAAACTGAGGTTGACTGAGAAGAATTGAATTGGGACAGGATGACAAGTGTGTTTAATAACATGAAAAATTTGATGTTGATTGAGGCTTGCTTTATTGCATGCATTATATTGACGCTATGCATTAAGTTATTTCAACGAACAGCTGCAGCCACTGTTCCCAGTCAGATTATTGTTTATGATGTATCACAACATTGCATGAATAACGATCACATTTATGCTAATATTGACTAAAGGAGGTCAAAATTGATGTCTAAGACAGGGTTAAGAACTGAAATACTCCTTTTATGAAGTATTTATAGATGCTGGAAGGATTTTTTTTATTGTTACATGTATATTGCTTGCTCGTAACCTAAGTATTTGAACCTACGTATCATGTCAACTTACATAGTAAGTTATCTTAACTATTTTATCATTAACTGAATGCACACGAAAATTATTAATCAATTTGAGCACTATGGAATTTTTGTTACATTTTAGATATTACAATTTATATTACTATATAATTTCCTTTTTACAGATACCATTTTGTTGGAGTGTGAGGCTTGTCAGCCTCAAAGGGGGGATTATATGGTGGTTTTTCTATTATAGTGTTGAGTTTTCTTATATAAAATAATACATTTAGTTAGTTATAGGTTTCATGTATTCTTAGGAAACAATATTGGGCCTCGTGTATAAGTATGAGCTCATGAACACCTGCATGAACAACAAGCATTTTATCTTAGCTGCACGTACACCACAAATAAGTTTTAATAAGGAAGATTGGTTTGTCTCATAGAGTCAAGGACGCTGGTATCTCTAAACAGTGAGTTCATTTTAACAAGAGTCTGAACACTTGAACATCTGCACACACACCAAATATCTTTTAACACTAAGACGAACTCCCCACACACTTTTGTAGAGAAGTTTAATTAAATGGCATACAACCGAGGACACCGGTAGCTCATTATCGCTAGACCATGAGCTCATCTTTAATAAAAACATGGTTAAATCATGTATCGTCCGAAACCCCCAGGAAAGTGTCAAGATAAAGAGGCACTTGTTTTTGAGAGGCTCACGCAACCATTAAATCTAAATATGGTAGGACGGAACTATGAGCGCAGAGGGACGGGCTAATGAAAAAGTGATGTCATATGAAACCTGATTGGAAGAAGACGATGTCATGCACACATGATTGGTTTAAACTGTGATAACAACTGGAAAACAATGTATAAAAGATGGAGTCAGATATGTATTCGTGGGATCCCTTCAGATGAACTCTGAATATCCCACTTTGTTTGTCCGGGCAAATAAAGTTTAAACTCTTGGCACCTGGAACCCTTGTCTCTGAGATTTCTTTCTGCGATGGAAGGCCGATTCGCCACAACACGTCTCGTTTGTGTGATTCAGAATGAATGAGCAAGTGTTAACAAGCAGATATACATTGTGACTGCATTGTATTATGTAAAATTTTGGCTATATAGCTTACCACTACGTCATCTCTCACTATTATGATCGCTCGCATATGATTAAAGGACTGACCTACTATGCTTGCAGAAGGATCACACGATTACCTGAACACATTTCATTGTATAACTCTCAAAATCCATGAATTCGGCAGGGAACACCCTCGTAGATTAAATGTACAGTGTTGGAAATGTATCTCCTCACTTCTCAGACTTATCAGTGAGATACGGTTTATGTGAACTGCTTGAAATTAATTTTGAGAACCCTGTTGATGAGTTTAGCAAGCAGAGTGCAAACAGCAAGCACTTGATGAGAATCGCAGTGAATGATAGTGTCACCAAAAGTTCACAATTATGGATTCGCACGATACGCGGCCATCACGTTTGTCTAGTTCAATTTTAAGGGAAAACATGTAGTTATTGCCAAAACGCAGGCAATTTTGTTGGCGGAGCGGATGCGTTTCCACCGCTCATGTGAATATCGTTAAACACTGTTGTGACTTATTCTGCATGCATCTATGTGTCAATTACAACAACTTCCAGGGTGTTAACTTACTTCTGGCTCGCAATGTCTGATTAAACAGTGTTCGCTTTGTGCAGACATGAAATAGATATTGCACTCAATCACTGATCAGGTAAGTCCTGCGATTTTTCAGTACCAGTGCAGATAATCCTTGAAAACCTTAAAGTGGCTCAGCGTGAAAGATAACAAAGTCTACTGACAAAGCACAGTGACATGTTTTCAGCAGCGGAAGGTGACTTTGGATATACCACGACTGTTACGCACAGAGTTCCCGCAGCAGACGCTCCTCCCATTAAGCAAAGACACCGTAGGATTGCACCCCATGTGTTCCAAGAAGTGAAAAGACATGTCCGAGATTTAGTGTCACAAGGAATCCTTAAAGAAAGTTGCAGCCCATGGGCATCGCCGGCTGTAATCGTGATCAAGAAAGATGGCACCGTACACTTGTGTTGCGACTATCGACGGTTGAATAAAGTGACCTGCAAAGATGCTTACCAGCTCCCTCGGGTGGAGGAATCACTAGATGCCTTGGGAAATGCCCAGCTGTTCTCTACACTTGATCTTACTTCTGGATATTTTCAGGTGGCCATGAGCGAGGAGTTAAGACGGCTGTCACCACTCCCTTTGGGTTGTTTGAGTGGACCAGGATGCCAATCGGACTCTGCAATGCTCCTGCAACATTTCAGCGACTGATGGGAGTAGTGCTCGGTGATTTGACGTTTGACATATTGCTCATCTACCTGGATGACATCATTGTATTCTCTAAGAATTTCGAGAGCCATTGTCAAAGACTGGAAATTGTGTTTAATCGATTGAGACAACATGGACTGAAGCTTAAGCCTAGCAAGTGTTTTCTTTTAAAGCCGGAAGTGAAATTTCTAGGACACCTGGTTTCACCCAAAGGAATACAAGTTGATCATGAGAAGACTCGAGCCTTGGAAGAATGGTCTGTGCCCAAGGATGTCAGAGAGTTGAGACAAGTCCTGGGATTCCTGAGCTACTACAGGAGGTTTGTTCCCGGGTTTGCACAGTTAGCACGGCCCCTTCATGCTTTGGTTGGTAAAGGGACCCTTTAACTGGATCACCGAATGCCAGACTGCACTCACTAAACTCAAACGCTGCTTGATGTGCGCACCAATTCTCGCTTACCCCGATTTCAGCCAGCCTTTTGTGCTCACCACTGAGGGAAGTATGCTGGGTTCGGGAGCTGTATTAAGTCAGCGTCAGGAAGGAGTTGAACGTGTGATTGTGTATGCGAGTCGAGGACTTCGTGGATCAGAAAGGAATGACAGAAACTATAGTTCTTTTAAGTTAGAGCTACTTGCTTTGAAATAGGCGATCACTGAGAAGTTCAAAGAATATTTGATCTACTACAAGTTCTCTGTGATCACAGACCATAACCCTCTGCGATACTTGGAAACGGCAAATTTGGGAGCCGTCGAACACCGGTGGCTAGCTCAACTTGCAGAGTTTTTATTTTGAAGTGTACTACAAACCTGGACATCTAAATACTAATGCTGACGTGCTGTCTAGGATCCCCACCTGTGAAGACCCAGAGGAAGAGGAGTCTGCTAAAGATTTCATCAAGATGAATGCTGACGAAGTTTGTGCGTGTTTGTGGCCTGTCGCTGAAAAGCAGCCAAAAGTCCAAGCTTTAATTCAAATGACTGTGACCGGTAATGTCCCAAGTTATGGTTGGAGTGGTATAGAAGAGCTACAAAAGAGCGACCCAAACATTGCCCCTGTCTACCGTGCGGTACTGTACAAGAAGAACTTGAGTCTGGTTGACCAGCGAACCATGAATCCGGAGTTTAAAAAACTTACTAGACCATTTCAGCGACTCCGTCTTGAAAAGGGTGTGATGCTTCAAACTGTACTTGACCCAAGAGACAGTGAAGAGATTTGTCAACTGGTTATTCCGGAATCCTTGCGATACAAAGTGTACGAAAGTCAACATGATCATTGAGGGCATTTCGGAGAAAGAAGCACACTGGAGAGGTTGAGAAGAAATTATTACTGGCGGACAATGACCAAAGATGTCCAAGACTGGGTCCAGCCATGTAAGAGATGTGCCCTTGCGAAGGACGTGTTTCCCAAACATCGTGCCCCTATGACATGCACTAATGTGTCTGCACCTCTGGAAGTTTTAGCCATGGATTATACTGTTTTGGAGGAATCCGTTGGTGGATATGAAAATGTCCTTGTCTTAACTGACATGTTCACTCGCTTCACAGTTGCGGTGCCAACTAAGAATCAGACTGCTCATACTATAGCCAAAGCTCTTGTAGAGCAGTGGTTCGCCCACTATGGCTGTCCGGCGAGATTACATTCTGACCAAGGTCGGTGCTTTGAAGCAAAGGTAATCAAAGAAATGTGCCAAGTCTATGGAATTGGAAAGAGTCGCACCACTCTGTACCACCCCCAAGGTAACTCCCAGTGTGAAAGATTTAACAGAACCATGCATGACATGTTAAGGACGTTACCTCCAGATATGAAAAATAACTGGAAGCAGTATCTTCCTGAATTGGTTGTGGCCTATAATAGCCGGACCCACACTTCAAAGGGCTATGCACCTTTCTACTTAATGTTCGGAAGAGATGCTCGTATGCCCCTGGACATCTTTAATGGAAGAGACTTGGAGGATAGTGACATTGACAACCTTGATGACTGGGTAAAAAAGCATCACAACAAGTTGAAAGTAGCTGTGCAAGTGGCCGAGAAGACAGCACAAGAAGCTTCTCGACAGAGAAAGAGAGCTTTTGATCGCAGAACCCTTAAAGGACTTATGAGATCTGGAGATCGTGTCATGTTATGGAACCATTCACACAGAGGAAGATGTAAGATACAGGATCACTGGGAATCTCAACCGTACATTGTAGTGAAACAGAACCATGATGATACTCCCGTCTTCACTATTCGCCCAGAAGAAGGAGGAAAATGTAAAGTTGTACACAGAGACCAACTTAAACATTGCACCTTTCAGATACAGTCACAAACCTGCACATCTAAGCGTAAAGTTAAAGAACACACAGAGCAGGAACACACTGATTCAGATCCAGATGTTCTTGTAATCCCAAGAGGTACACTTACAACTGCTACACACACAAGCACAGGGTGTAGAAGAGATGGGGATGAGTTAGACACGGGCATTAGGGAACATGATGTTGTAGTGTCCAATGATGAGTCAGTAACTCAGTCAGAAAATATACATCAGTCAGATAATTCAGCGGTTTCTGATGCTGAAAGTGAAACCGAAAGTATTCCTGAGCTTAGACGTTCTGTGTGTCTTAACAGGGGTGCCTTGAATGTTAGGTATTGAACTGATTATGTCTTGAAGTAATTTTATGAACCTATAAACTTGTTGAAAGTTTCTTTCAATGTGAATGTTTATGAATGTTTCATTCTTGAGATGATTATTTTCGTTGCTGTGTATGTTGTTACCTCACATGCTGTCAATGCCATATTGATGTTGTGCAAGGATAATAATTGAACCTACTATTCTCTGTCTTTGTCTTCAGGGACTGAGCTGCTGAATGCAAGTCCGAGGTATGGCAGGGTTTAGTAGGGGGGAATGTAGGGGACCTACAATAATTGTTTTTTATAAAAGACTTTTATTTTGGTTTTTGCTACAGTCGCCGCCATTTTTATTTCTGCGTAAGAGAGACGTAAAGTGTTCAGAGAAGAAATAGCAAAGAGAAGGTGTGCTATGGAAAAGTTTCTGTGATCTTTGTGTAGTTTTGAGTGCTAAAAATTAGCGTAGACCCATGATGCACAGTAGTATCGTTTTGTAACTTTGTTAAGTGTCTAATCGCGTAAACTTTCAGTCAATTACTCGCACGCGGTTTATTTTCTGTTTTGCTCAGTTTTTGGTTTTACTTGTTCAAACGAACGGGAAACGCTATTTATGTGTTTTTTATGCATTGCGTGGAGAAAGTGCCAAGTCGTCGGATGGGTTAAGCTACGTGTCGTCGTTTCAATGCGCTCTGTGTCAGCTGTGTCAAGGCAAGGTACATGGTACACTACAGGTTATTTATTAACATATAAGTATACTGGTATGTCATGATATGTTTTTTCTTTGCACAATTTAGACTGTGTCAATCTCTTAACAAAGAAGAAGGTTTTTGACAAGGTCATGCTAATTCAGAGACTGGAGGAGGAACAGGTCATTCTTAGGTTGAAGAGGTTGTACTCTACCATGTCCCACCTCCTTACCCAAATAGTTTACAGTGGCCTGGGCAAATTTGCACTTTGACAAATTGACAGTAAGGCGTGCGATCTCACATAGGCCAGTTACCTTCCTCTGCAATACTTGCGCACAACGAGAAAAAAACATTGGGATCGCATTTGTTAAATTTATGAAGCAATTTTTAATTACCTACCTATCAAATTGACGCAATAAAATTTCATTTAATGATGCACCTTGTGGAGCTACTTTCCGTTCACTAATTAACTTTAACCGTTGAATCTGTAATTCAAACTCTCGGGCCTGTTTTTCTAATTCCAACTGTTGAGTTGTTTAAACTGGAATAATTAAATTTCCCTTTGTTTAAGTATATCGTCCATTTTTTACTTTTCCAATTCAAATTCACTATCCCAAGCTACTTTTGCCATTTCCCTGTCATGCTATTTTGGCATACCCAAAATCTCTCCTTTTTGGTCAAATGAAAGACTTTAAAAAGGTACGCCGATTTCTTTACCTCTTCCACCTGACTCAACTTCTCTGAAACGGACAAAGTGTTATTCTCAGACAACTTAGTTCTTAAAATAGTTTTTAACTCATTCTTTAACTCATGTTTTTCCAACTCTCCAATCTCAATGTTGTATGAGATCCCACAATTGACCTTTTGGTAACAAGTTTAATAACTCCTCTGACGGACCTTTAACAAATTCCTCAATCAATACTGATGAGAATCAATTCCTTCCCCTTCCTAAACCCCCTCCCACTACACTTACCAACAGTGATGCCGGTAACGCGTTACTTAGTAATGGGTTACCCTTATATGACCTCATTTTTCAGTATCGAGTAATCTAAGGCACTATTTCCAGACCAGTGATCAAATTAAAGATACTTATCCAAGTCACAGTGCGTTACTATTTTTTGTCATTTTCCTTACTAAAGAAATCGATTTTTTGCTTTCTTCTTGCGTGTCAGGGAGTGAAGTCACATATATGACAAGACACGTTTTCAGCATGAGGACAATTGACATGTGATAGCCCCTACCACGCAGCGACACAAACTTAAACAAGTACTGCCCTTAAACATGGTTGACTCGCCCTTGTTTCTTGCAATAATGAACAAGATCCCTACTACAGTAGAATCAATAGTAAAAGGTAGTCAAAGGTCCCCAGAACTGTTTGTTTTCCCAAATTCTCCTAAATATCCTACTTTGTGTTAAAAAAACAAAATATAAAAAAACTACTATGGAAGTGGATCGTGTCACAGATCTGAAAATTGCTAACATTCTTACAAATATATATTTTTCTGTTTCTTTTGAAACAACCTGAGGGTGAGTAAATTATAACATTTTTTTTTATTTTTGAGTGAACTATCCCTTTAAGTCACTTCTTTATTGCAGGTTGGCATTTAGAAATATTAAATGCCCCAGCTTTGATGGGCTGATATCTTCTTTTTTGTATTTCGCTCATTTCTTACAACACACTTACACTTAAATCTGGCTCCCCCGCCTCTCTCTGTCACTCTGTACATGGCCTGTACCACTACACTCGCCATAATCAGATCGTCTTCGCCGTTCCTTTTCACATAATGTTATTATCCTAATCTGTCCTAACATGTGATTGGCCGCATGGTGTATCCATCCAAATAAAGTCCCATCCTACCTGTGGCTTAAGATTCGGCTCTCCCCGATGGGAGTCGGCTCTTTTCTATAGCTATAAAGAATCAGCTCTCAGAGCTGGCTCGTTCGCGAACGACACATCACTAATATAAAAACATGTATTTTATCAGGAAATTGTTTTTAAGTTCAACTTAAAATGTCAGGAGATAAATTGTTGACATTAGTGTTAAAAATAAACTTCCAATAAAGTGAGTGTTGGCAAAACAGGTTGTCATTTTCATGATGAGCGGGGGTGTTGTCGGCAGCTGTTGAATGTAACTGATAAAGTAACTTTTTATTTAACTTAGTTAGTAACTAAATTACTTTTTAAAGGAGTAATCAGTAATCAGATTACTTTTTCAAAGTAACTGTGGCAACACTGCTTACAAAACCTATAATATTCATGCAACTCCCCAGAGCCCAGTGTCTTTGAACACCCAAATACCACTGGGAGTGAAATTATCAATTCTGCCCAATTCACAAACTACGGCAGTGTACTCAACCCAGGACCCTGCATAAAAACAACAAACTAAAATAATTAACCAGCTAAAGCCGATAGGAGACCGAATCAAACCTCATCTTGCAATCTACCATTTAGAACATACCCATGAAATGTCAACTAGCCATTATTATATGTAACCAAATTATTACGTCTGCTTCTACCTAATCACTTATTCCAAAACATTACTATTGAATTAACCAAACAAAACTACAAAGCAGAGACGATTAACGCATTTGTTTTGAAACCTACAGACGACCCCCCCCCCCATTTGTTACAGCCGGTTCAAACCTGCAACAAAGAGGGAGACCAGACGTGCCAATCTTTGCAAAAAAAAAATTATTTTATTTAATAATATAAGAAAACGTAAGTAGCATAATATACATCAAAGTAATGGTCAGGAGACGAACTCCAGGCGTAGAAGAAGTTGTAAGATTCGAGCTGCAAGCGTCCACTCTCAATAGCAACACAATACAGCGGACAGAGAGCCTGCTGCCCCCTGTGCTGTGCAGGTGGAATAGTTGGAAAGAAGGGAAGACGTGGAATTCACTACATTACCCAAATTGTTTAGCGTAACAGGGTTATACGTCACATACGGATATTAAGTGAGGGTATGATCCTGTAGCCGAGTGTATGTGACATGTGAGCCTAACACACGCTGTGTTCTAATAAAGTTATTATTTATATATAACTGTATGAAGTTATATGACATAGGGATTATGGGAAATGTAGTGCACTTGTGATGTATGACTGTGAGGTGAAGAGCGATTGTGACACCATCAAGTTAGCTGACATTGTAATATGCAAAGGAGATAATGAACCACAAGATTTTTTAGACAGACAGTTATTTGTTGGTCAAATAAGTGTGGAACAGGTATGTTTGGAGTTGTTTTTTGAAAGTTGTGAAGGATGCTGCAGTTCGAGTGTAAGCTTGCAGTTCATTCCACCACAGGGGAACCGAATGAGTAAAGGTTTTTGCATGCGATTTGCTGCCTCACTGTGATGTAACAACCAGGCGTTGCTCATTTTCAGATCCAAGATGATGCGAGGGGATGAAAAGAAATGTGTCATAAAGAAAATTATAAATTGCATTGTATATTATGACTTACAAACTACCAAATGGATTAATTAATATTTCATTTCACACGTACAGGTCTGAAGACTAGTTCTAGACTAAAATAAGTGGTAGAGGTGTCTAAACTGAAAACAGCTTTTTCTGACACATCTTAAAACACAACAGTTCCATTTTTTTTCTCAGAATGCACACAAGTAATGTTTTATGTGAGGTATGTTTGTAAAAACGACTTAAATGTCCTCCTTTAACTAAGACCTTATCTTGACTTAATTTAATCCCTGTCTAGGAAACCGCCCCGTGAGGTTCTCTATTAATTTATAGACACAAATGTACATATTTCATGCTCTATGAACAAAGAAGAATGTATTTAATCCAAACACACCTGTAACATAATTTCTGTATGGGCACACAAATTATTTGCAAGCACTATGTCAACACTTCCTTAGGTTGGTTCCACATCACTAAACAGCGATGTAAGCAGATTTCCAAAGAATTAGACTTCTTTATAGCACTTTCGATTTTAAACACAGCAAATAACCCACTTCTACAGTGAAAAGGAACTATTCACTTTAATTTTATTTACATAGCACTTTTTTCAATGTTGCAGTGTTTCAAAGCAGCTTTACAGGAAGAAAGACAAAAATAAACAAAAAGTTAATATGAGAACTAAAATAACACGAGGCCCATCTTTTTGATTGTTGATGGAGATTGCCAGAGCTGGGATGATCAGTCAAATCTGCAGGATCTCGTAGGAGGATGGCACATGAAGTCCATGACATTAAATTTAAACCTTGCTCAGATTAGAGGATTCTCGGCCAGATTTCGTCCCGATTTCCCCTCCTGAGAATCTTTGAAAAAATCGGGCCCAGAACCTTGATCGGTCCCGAGGTTCGGCCCAGATTATCACGTAATGTGAGGGGTTTACAGATCAAATCTTTGCCGCCCCGATCATATCAAACATGTTTGATATTTGGGATTTTAAATCGGGTTGATGACGTTGGTAATTGCACTACAGACAATGAGAGACACATCTGCAAGATGACGGAGATGACTGACAGACCTTCAAAAATGTCGACAGCAAAAGCTCTTGCAAGGGTACCTTGTACAGCGGAGATGGAGGAACAACTTGTGGCAACAACATGGTCGTCTTTATAATGCATCCTCAAAAACATACCACAACCGCATAGATAAGGAAAAGAGATGGGGAGAAGTTGCGTAGGTTTTAAATGTACAGGGTACGTTAACTGCTAACGCGAAGCTTGTAGTTTCGCATATAACATGCGTTTATGTGTTTGTTTTTATGCTGTATCTTATAATCACATTGGCATTCATCTTTATTCTCGGCAGCGACAATTGTTTTCTTCCGTTATTTATTAAAATTAAACTTAAGCGGCTCACCCAAAGCACAGTCATAACTTCCGCCCTAGCATAAAGTATTATAGCACCCCCTGCTCAAAATACGTTGCCGCGGCTTTGGACTGAGACACAGAGAATCATTCAGAGCGTGACAAAGACATAGCATTCCAGGATTGAGTGTTACACACCTTGCTACAGTAATGTATAAATCCCTTGCTACTATTTGCTACAGGAACATTTGCTTTTCACCGCGGATACGCCATAGTACAGTTAAAACGGTGCAGTTACACTCTCTAGACATGTTGCATAGCCGCTGCATTTATCACCAGATAGATTTGTATTGGTTTTTCAGTCATGGCCACAAAATGTCTGTCTGCACTGGCATTATCAGCCCTTGTTATTTTTCTTGTCAAAAAAAGATACAGATAAGGAGAACCCACACTTAATGGATCCTACACTGACTTCACTTGTTTGCTTACATCAGTTTTTTTTTTTCTTGTGTGCTCATTCCCTAAGCTGAACAAGAGTGTTCTTTTTCTCTCTGACAACCTCTGGACTTGATTCAACATGCAGAATGAGACAAAAACCGGTAAAGGTGCAGAACACAAAAACAAAACTAAAGCCAACTGACGCTTAAAAAACACCTGACATTTATGTACGCGTGCCATCAGGGCACACTGTGTGCTTGAGGTAACATAACCATCAGCGTACATTGTAAGGTGTGCTATACAATACATGCTCTGTGTGAAGGTAACCACAAAATCGTACATGTATAATTAAATTAAGATTCAATCAACATTTTGATACGGTTATAAATGTTCTATTGGTTGTATTCTTTTGAGCATTTGTTTAGTGTTAAAAAACTGAAACACCTTCTTGTGTCCAGGAAAACAGTTAAAATACAGTTGAAAGAAAAAGTATGTGAACCCTTTGGGCTTATTTGGATTTCTTCATAAATTGGTCATAAAATGTGTTCTGATCTTCATCTAAGTCACAACAATAGAGAAACACAGTCTGCTTAAACTAATACCGCACAAACATTATACGTTTTCATGTTTTTATTGAACACAACATGTAAACATTCATAGTGCAGGGTGGAAAAAGTATGTGAAACCCTAGGCTAATGACTTCAGCCAACCTGGGGTCCAATCAATGTGATGAGATTGGATGTGTTGATTAAAGCTGGCCTGTCCAATAAAAAACACACCAGGTTTGAGTTTGCTGTTCTGAAGAAGCGTTGTCTGATGTGAACCATGCCTCGCACAAAAGAGCTCTCAGAAGACCAACGATCAAGAATTGTTGACTTACAAAAAGCTGGAAAGGGCTACAAAAGTATATCTAAAAGCCTTGATGTCCATGTGTCCACGGTAAGACAGATTGTCTACAAATGGAGAAAGTTCAGCACTGTTGCTACACTCCCTAGCCGTGGTCGTCCTGTAAAGATGACTGCAAGAGCACAGCGCAGAATGCTCAATGAGGTGAAGAAGAATCCTAGAGTGTAAGCTAAACACTTACAGAAATCTCTGGCACATGCTAACATTTTTGTTGACAAATCTACAATAAGGAAAACATTAAACAAGAATGGACTTCATGGGAGGACACCACGGAGGAAGCCACTGCTGTCCAAAAAAAACTTTGCAGCACGTTTGAAGTTTGCAAAAGAGCACCTGGATGTTCCACAGCACTACTGGCAAAACATTCTGTGGACAGATGAAACCAAAATTGAGTTGTTTGGAAAGAACACACAACGCTATGTGTGGAGAACAAAAGGCACAGCACACCAACATCAAAACCTCATCCCAACTGTGAAATATGGTGGAGGGGGCATCATGGTTTGGGGCTGCTTTGCTGCCTCAGGCCCTGGACGGATTACTGTCATCGATGGAAAAATGAGTTCCAAAGTTTATCAAGATAACAAGATTTTGCAGGAAAACTTAAGACCATCAGTCCGCCAACTGAAGCTTAACAGAGGATGGACGATGCAACAGGACAACGACCCAAAGCATAGAAGTAAATCAACAACAGAATGGCTTCAACAGAAGCTGAACTGAAACACTTTTGTAAAGAGGAATGGTCCAAAATTTCTCCTGACTGTTGTGCAGGTCTGATCTGCAACTATAGGAAACGTTTGGTTGAGGCTATTGCTGCCAAAGGAGGGTCAACCAGTTATTAAACCCAAAGGTTCACATACTTTTTCCACCCTGCAATAGGAATGTTTACATGTTGTGTTCAATAAAAACATGAAAACGTATAATGTTTGTGCGGTATTAGTTTAAGCAGACTGTGTTTCTCTATTGTTGTGACTTAGATGAAGATCAGAACACATTTTATGACCAATTTATGAAGAAATCCAAGTAAGCCCAAAGGGTTCACACTTTTTCTTTCAACTGTAACTGTTGCATGACAACAAGTACAGCAGCTCTGTAATTTAAAAATTACAGTGAATGTTATTTTTGAATAAGGAATGTTCACTTTTTCATCTAGTAAGGCCATGTACCATGTACAATATGAATATCTCCAATGCAATAGTCTTTTTTAATGACATTTCAGTTTTAGAGTGTAAAGCTTATGACAAATACCATCGAACAATGTACTTGGAAACTCTGAAGAGGTGAAAAAGGTGACAGCCATACGCGGCGCGGGGGGGTCTGGAAGGTTTTTTTTTCAGTAAATGGGGTTTGCAGTGTTTCCCCTATTTTCCGGACAATACTTCTTCAAATAAATTGTATATAGAACTTGTAATAGAACTGATTCTAAATAATCTCCAATTAAAACATGATTCCTTATGTAATGCTCTTAACATGCTGCTTGTTCATGAAATTGATATTATTTATATCATTAATGCTAAATGTGGATAGAAGACGTTATGGTTATAATGTCACAAACCTAGCTAAAGCCACAGCTGAATATAGTTTATTACTGCTGCATTTCGTTTACTTAAGCGTTACAGTAAAAGTTTCCATTTATTTCCCTTCTCCTGGTGTTGTCTGCAGGTCTTTCTTTTTTGCGACGCGTCTTTGGCGGGAGACTCAGCGTTTACGGAGCGGAAAGGGTTAAAATGAAGTTTGTTTAGCGCTATATGAAGATATTAGAAGTTATCGGCAAATTATACTCACCATAAATTTCCCTGAGTGCGCGTGATATGTACAGCCCAGTTATGTAGACGCACTGCTCAATCTAAAATACAGAAGTAGTCTGATGATGTGAATGGTTCATTCTGTTTCGTGGTGCGGATGGAACGAAGCCGAGCTTGGAGAAAAACCTTTCATCCGGTGGTGACTGGACTGTTGCTGCTCGTCAGGGGCAGGGCGTCCGTCATTTCTGTACCTAGCCATATTGTCCGACACGAGCTCTCTGTCCGCTGGTGAGACTGCGCTTACCTGTGTGTGAGCGGAGCGCACGTGTCTGTGCGCGCGCACGCATTGGGACGGAACTCGATAAGAAGAGCAAATGAGAATTGTAAACGTAGAGACTAAAATGACATGCCGCTGTATAAATAATCGTATCTTTCACTTGTCGATTAAAATGTGGAACTACTCCAAATATCCGATGAACTTATCATGGTCAGTTCACTGGCACTTGCTTAAAGAAACAGACGCAGAGAGAAAACCCCCTGTGCTGGCAATACGAGATCAACACTCGCGATTATCCAACTATCCATGATTGCAATAGTGCGTTGCATATCCGAACAAATAGTGAGCGTATAGAGCGAAGTAGATCGTTAATAAGGGCTTACAAACCTGTTTTGTTTACCTAATAAAGTTTGTGTTCATTTGTTAACTGCCTTCTGCGTTTGGGTTCTGCCTCATCAGTTGTGACATTCTCCTTGTTTTGTGAACAAGGTCGTGGCAGTACCGCGCCTTTTGTGTTTGTTATGTTTTGTTTGGAGACACGTGGCCTTTGTTTTGACTTTGTGCCACGAGTCCCCCGGTCGCGTCTCTTAGCCCCGCCAACTTCAGATGGATCGCCAAATTTGCTTGTTCAACTTCACAAACCCCACAAATTCAAACGGACAGCTTTATGTCGCTAAATTACTAAAGTAGTCAAACCTGTTCATTTGGTTCATTTGTCAAAAAAAAAACCTCTTTCTCTCCACAGGTATTGGTCTGGCTTTGTTGAAACAAGTAACTTTTTGCTAGCCCCTATTGTATTATTGCTTATTGCTCCCTGAACTCTCTGCAAGTCCCTTTTGATAAAAGCGTCTTTTAAATAACTATAGTCAAACATTAGCAGATGATTTGATCAGACATGAGGCTTACCCTACATAGACACAAGCAAAGCTGAAAAAAAGACCATTTCAAAATGAGGGCTTTAAATAAATACACATACCTTGATGTCTGAAACAGGGCAGGAGGAGTAAGAAAAAAAACCCACTAAACTTTATAGGTATAAACCATGGTGTACGTTGTTATAGTACCAGATATTTTTTCTGGTAATAGTTTTATAATTTATCAAAGAAATAATTTATTTTCTGATGGCTTTCACTTTTTTTACACTTGTACTTTCTACTTACATATTCAACCAGGCTTGTTACTTTTCTATCGATCTACATTGGGTCGAATGATCAAGATTATTTCTTGTTATTGTGTGACTTTTTCAACCTAATGAAAGGGCAAATATAAAAAAATTGTTAGAAGTAAGAATGCGGGAGTACTGTTTACAAAGCAAAGCAGCGACCAGTTAATTCAAAGAAGACGGAGTAACTGTTCTGAGATCTCGAGCGTGAAATTTAGCAAGATGCTTCAGTTTTAATGTTTAAAGAGTGCATTGTACAATGTAAGTGGCAAACCATTTAAAATTTGCCCACTGTTTTGCGATAGAAATTGTAATGCAATAAAAATATGAAATTATCCAGTAAAATACAAAGTGCCATTTTGAAAGGAAAAATGTCATATACGTGGTTCATGTAATGTAATTCAGATGTATCAGTGTGACAAGGCAAGTAACAGTAACAAAACAATTTTCATTGTTTTATTAGGGATAAGATTAGAAATCAATGAAAGGAATTGTAACCAAATAAATTCACTTGTCTGTTTCATTTAATTTTCTCTTTTTGAGCCCTAAATTTTGCATTAAATCTTTTTTAGTCGATGGTGGAGGAAAAACTTCAATGGCCGATATTTTAGCTTGAAAAGGTTGTACTCTACCGTGTCCCACCCCCTTACCCAAAATACTTTATGGTGGCCTGGGCAAATTCGCACTTTGACAAATTGACAGTAAGACGTGCTTCAACCAAACGTTTAACACCACTTGTGTGTGTTCTTCGCGGTGAGGGAACATCACTGAATAAACAAGAAAACTTGTTTATCAAATGGACCAAGTCTGATTTGAACGTCTCAGACAGATGACTTACCAAACCATAAACAATCCTAAGAGCTTCTGAATTTTTAAGGCACAGCAACAATTCACCATAACGTGTTACCTTGTCATCCTCCCCTTCCAAGAAACCTTAGAAATATTTCCCACGACTGTGGCAACAATGAAAACAGGTCTTATTTTTGAATCAGTGACCCCACTACAAGTAAAATATGGCCGGAGTAGATTAACATGACGCAACTGAATGGATTTCTCATGCTCAGGAGTGGCAATTACATTGTTTTGTTCTTGAAATCTTACGTAGGACTGTATATGGGCCAGAAAATTTTGCACGGAATGGGGATCGAGGCGAAGACAATTAAACCACAACTTGATCTCCTGGACTAAAAACACGAGATTCTGTGCGGGAATCAAACAATCTTTTCATTTTCGCTTTTGCCTTATCAAGATTATTTTTCACTCACTGACCTGCCACAAACGTCTACGGAAACCATTAACATACTCTGACAATTTTTATGGGGGTTTGTCTTGCTTAAGATCCATTTACATTACATTTAGTCATTTAGCAGACGCTTTTATCCAAAGTGACTTACAGGTGGGGTAGACAATGGAAGCAATTGGGACAGCATAAGTACAACAAAAGCATAAGTGCAATCAAAAAAGAAGACTGGTCTCATATAACCTAACACAGTATACAGAACCATCCTTTTTTTTTTAAAGAGTAGAGAAGAAAATAGAGTCAGAACAGATCAGTCAGATGTTGACGGAAGATATGTGTTTTCAGACGTTTCTTAAAGACGGCTACAGAATCTGCAGATCTTGTAGCAGCGGGCAGATCAATCCACATAGGTGGAACAGATCCTGAGAAGGTGCGCGAGAGAGATTTTTTACCCTTTTGGGATGACAACACAAGACGCCGTTCTTTTGCAGAGCATAGTGATCTTGCGGGTACATACAGTGAGGAAAATAAGTATTTGAACACCCTGCTATATTGCATGTTCTCCCACTTAGAAATCATGGAGGGGTCTGAAATTGTCATCGTAGGTGCATGTCCACTGTGAGAGACATAATCTAAAAAAATCCAGAAATCACAATGTATGATTTTTTAACTATTTATTTGTATGATACAGCTACAAATAAGTATTTGAAAACCTGTCTATCAGCTAGAATTCTGACCCTCAAAGACCTGTTAGTCTGCCTTTAAAATGTCCACCTCCACTCCATTTCTTATCCTAAATTAGATGCATCTGTTTGAGGTCGTTAGCTGCATAAAGACACCTGTCCACCCCATACAATCAGTAAGAATCCAACTACATGGCCAAGACCAAAGAGCTGTCCAAAGACACTAGAGACAAAACTGTACACCTCCACAAGGCTGGAAAGGGCTACAGGGAAATTGCCAAGCAACTTGCTGAAAAAAGGTCCACTGTTGGAGCAATCATAAGAAAATGGAAGAAGCTAAACATGACTGTCAATCTCCCTCGGACTGGGGCTCCATGCAAGATCTCACCTCGTGGGGTCTCAATGATCCTAAGAAAGGTGAGAAATCAGCCCAGAACTACACGGGAGGAGCTGGTCAATGACCTGAAAAGAGCTGGGACCACCGTTTCCAAGGTTACTGTTGGTAATAGACTAAGACGTCATGGTTTGAAATCATGCATGGCACAGAAGGTTCCCCTGCTTAAACCAGCACATGTCCAGGCCCGTTTTAAGTTTGCCAACGACCATTTGGATGATCCAGAGGTGTCATGGGAGAAAGTCATGTAGTCAGATGAGACCAAAATATAACTTTTTGGTCATAATTCCACTAAACGTGTTTGGAGGAAGAAGATGATGAGTACCATCCCAAGAACACCATCCCTACTGTGAAGCCTGCAGGGGGTGCTTGCTAAGTGATGGATGGAATGCCTGTTCTTCACCTCGTGGGGGGTAGAAGGGAGGCTAAATAGCACACTGACCCATCTATGGAAGGGGGAAGCTACTTTCACAGGCATACGCCCTACCGGCTGCTGGCCCTACATGTGCCATGCAAGACACGGGCTGATACCTGTTCTTCGCTGAGGTTGTAAAACCTTGTAGCCCAACCCGCAGCTCTGTAGATGTCTGCCAGAGAGGAGCCCTGGGCCAGTGCCCACAAGGAGGCTTTACCCCGGGGGAGTTAGCTCTTACTGATAGTGGACACGGCAGTCGTGACGGCGTCCACGATCCAGTGTGCTACTATCTGTTTGGAGACAGCGCTCCCCTTCTGCTGACCTCCAAAACAGACAAACAGGTGATCAGAGCTCCTAAAGCTATGCATGCTGTCCGAGTAGAGGCGCAATGCCGTAGTGGACACATGGATGGGGTTGGGTCTTCCTACCCGATGGGAAGCTTCTGCAAGTTCACCACCTGGTCCCGGAAAAGAAGTGATGGAAAGTTTGGGCACGTAGCCAGGCCGGGGTCTCAGGAGAAAATGACAGTCACCGGGCCCATATTTTTGGCAATCTGGTACACAGAGAATGCTTGTAGGTTCACTACCCTCTTTATGGAAGCGAGCGCTATCAGGAGAACGGTTTTCATCGTTAGATGAGGAAGAGTGCTGACGAGAGGCGCTCTCTCGAAGACTATCATTGTGACCTCCTTGAACGTCAGTAAATTCGTTCTTATGGATCAACATAAATTCATCTGCCAACACTGCCGGTTCAACAACTGTGGTAGGCTTATTTTCGTTAACATAAACTCAGCAAAAAAAGAAACGTCCCTTTTTCAGGACTGTGTATTTCAACAATAATGTTATAAAAATCCAAATAACTTTACAGATCTTCAATGTAAAGGGTTTAAACAATGTTTTCCATGCATGTTCAATTAACCATAATCAATTAATTAACATGCACCTGTGGAATGGTCGTTAAGACCTTAACAGCTTAAAGAGAGTAGGCATTTAAGGCCACAGTTCTAAAAATGCAGGACACTAAAGAGACTTGTCTACAGACTGTGAAAAACACCCAAAGAAAGATGCCCAGGGTCCCTGCTCATCTGCGTGAATGTGCATTAGGCATGCTGCATGGAGGCATGAGGACTGCTGATGTGGCTAGGGCAATAAATTGCCATGTCCGCACTGTGAGACGCCTAAGACAGCGCTACAGGGAGACAGGAAGGACAGCTGATCATCCTCGCAGTGGAAGACCACGTGTAACAACACCTGCAGTTACTTCAATAACTGCACTAACTCATCTACTGCACTGTAACTTTCAGAACTGCATTACCTCATCTACTGCACTGTAACTTCAATAACTGCACAAACTCATCTACTGCACTGTAACTCTATTAACGGCATCTACTCATCTATTGCACCATAACTTCAATTACTGTATTAGTAACTCAGTAACTCTATTAACTGCATCTACTCATCTACTGCACTGTAACTTCAATAACTGCACTAACTCATCTACTGCACTGTAACTCTATTAACGGCGTCTACTCATCTATTGCACCATAACTTCAATAACTGCATTAACTCATCTACTGCACTGTAACCTTAATCATTGCATTAACTCATCTACTGCACTGTAACCTTAATAACTGCATTAACTCATCTACTGCACTGTAACCTTAATAACTTCATTAACTCATCTTCTGCACTGTAACTTTAATAGCTAATGTCTGTAATTAATGCACACTTAAGTCACTTGCACTATTGTATAGTCTAAATTGTTATCTGTTCATATCCACCTGTACATTAATGTTCACAGTATATATCCTTCTGTATATATTGTCCATGGTACATACCGACTGTCATATTGTTATAGAACATTTGTATAGTATTTCCCTAATATTGTATTCTGTATTTATTAACACTGTATATCCTGCACCTGCAAATTGCACTTCTGGTTAGACCTAAACTACATTTCGTTACACTGTACTGTACTTGTATATGTGTAATGACAATAAAGTTGAATCTAATCTAATCTAATCTAAACCTGCACAGGATTGGTACATTCGAATATCACACCTTTGTGAGAGGTACAGGATGGCCACAACAACTGCCCGAGTCACACCAGGAACACACAATCCCTCCATCAGTGCTCAGATTGTCCGCAATAGGCTGAGAGAGGCTGGACTGAGGGCATGTAGGCCTGTTGTAAGGCAGGTCCTTACCAGACATCACCAGCAACAACGCCGCCTATGGGCACAAACCCACCTTCACTGGACCAGACAGGAGTGGGAAAAAGTGCTCTTCACTGATGAGTCATGGTTTTGTCTCACCAAGGGTGATGGAAGGATTCGTGTTTATCGTCGAAGGAATGAGTGTTACACCGAGGCCTGTACCCTGAAGCGGGATCGATCTGGAGGTGGGGGGTCCGTCATGGTCTGGGGCGGTATATCACATCACCATCGGACTGAGCTTGTTGTCATTGCAGGCAATCTCAATGCCTTGCGGTACAGGGAAGACATCCTCCTCCCTCATGTGGTTTATGCATGCTCATCCGGACAAGATCCTCCAGCAGGACAATGCCACCAGCAATACTGCTCGTTCTGTGCATGAGTTTCTGCATGACAGCAATGTCAGTGTTCTGCCATGGCCAGCGAAGAGCCCGGATCTCAATCCCATTGAGCATGTCTGGGACCTGTTGGATCGCATGGTGAGGGCTAAGGCCATTCCCCCCAGAAATGTCCAGGAACTTGCAAGTGCCTTGGTGGAAGAGTGGGGTAACATCTCACAGCAAGAACTGACAAATCTGGTCCAGTCCATGGACCAAAGCAGGAGATGCACTGCAGTACTTCAAGCAGCTGGTGGCCATACCAGACACTGAATGGTAATTTTGATTTTGAGCCTACCTTCATTCAGGGACACATTATTCTATTTCTGTTAGTCACATGTCTGTGAAACATTTTTAGTTTATGTCTTATGGTGTTGACACTTTTAGTGTTCATACAAATATTTACACATATTAAGTTTACTGAAAGTAAAAACAGTTGAAAGTCAGAGGACATTTCTTTTTTTGCTGAGTTTAGATTAGAACTGGCCCAGATTTCTGGATTGGAAAAGGAAACCCTGGATACCCCTCTAAGCCTGGAAGAGCTCTATGAATCCTTAAAACATCTTCAGAAGGGCAAGTCACCAGGCTTAGATGGTATCCCACCTGAATTATACTTAGAACTCTGGGATATCGTAGGACCTCTTATGCTTGATTCACTCACCTTTGCGATTGAGCATGGCAAATTTCATAGGGATCAAAAAACCTCTCTGATTTCTCTACTTTTAAAAAAAGGAAAAGATCCTTTAGATTTTTCCAGTTACAGGCCTATCTCATTAATTCCTTGTGATACAAAGATATATGCCAAAGTTCTTGCCTCTCACATGGAAAAGGTAATTCACAGTTTAATTCATCAAGATCAAACTGGTTTTAGCCTCAAAGTTTCCCTTCAAGGTAGAATATCTACAGTTAAGATGAATCTGTTGCCTCGACTCAATTTCTTGTTTTTTATGTTACCACTCTTTCCACCCCTTAACTATTTTAAGGAGATAAAAACTTTAATTTCCAAATTTATATGGAATGGTAAACAACCTAGAATTAAGCTTGCCACACTGTAGCATTCTGTAAGCTCTGGGGGATTGGCGGTACCGAATTTTGAACTATACTACTGGTCATTTCAAATCAAGGCTCTCTATACTTGGGTTGAATCTGACTCTACAGTCTCGTGGAGAGTGATTGAATCTGACATTGTCAAACCACATAGATTACAAGATATTCCTTTTACTGGTATAGAAAAGAAAGCTATTAACCAAAGATTTGGTCCTATTGTAGCAAATTCTATTAGAATCTGGAAAAAGGGTGGAACGTTTGATGGGAGGGCCGTTCAAATTTTATAGGAATACACCATTATGGCACAATTCTAACTTTCTACGTGGTAATCGTCCATTTGATCAACCTTCCTGGTCCTCACTGGGCATAAATACGTGTGGTGATCTGTATGATACTTTGGGCCTCTGTTCACTTCAGGCACTAAGAACCAAATTCTTGCTACCAGCATCTTCGTACTTCGTCTTTTTTCAGTTTAGATCTGCTCTCAAGGTTTATGGAGTTCCCTGGGACTCTCCAGTCTCTCCACATCCTATGTGGGATGTGATTGCACCCCCTCATGGTCGGACATCTGTTTCATGTATATACAGTTGTGTTCAAAATTATTCAACCCCCACTGAAATTGATTGTTTTGGTCAGTTTGACATTGATCATGATCATTCAGTCATCCTGCTTACGATTAAATCAAAGAGGCACGTGTAGGTCAGACAAATATAACATAACATTTATAATGAAATAACCACAAATGTCTTTTCTGAGCTCACATCATTATCAGTTTTATTCAACCCCCAAGTGACATTCAATCTTAGTACTTAACCAATATCCTTTTATAGTTATAACAGCTTTTAAACGTGAAGCATAGCTTGACACAAGTGTCTTGCAGCGATCTACGGGTATCTTCGCCCATTCATCATGGGCAAAAGCCTCCAGTTCAGTCACATTCTTAGGCTTGCGCACTGCAACTGCTTTCTTTAAGTTCCACCAGAGGTTCTCAATCGGATTTAAGTCTGGTGACTGCGATGGCCACTTCAAAATGTTCCTGCCTTTAATCTGCAACCATGCTCTAGTGGACTTGGAGGTATGCTTGGGATCATTGTCCTGTTGAAAGGTCCAACGTCTTCCAAGCCTCAGGTTTGTGACGGACTGCATCACATTGTCACCCAATATCTCCTGGTACTGAAGAGAATTCATGGTACCTTGCAGACGCTGAAGCTTCCCAGTACCTGCAGAAGCAAAACAGCCCCAAGCATGATTGACCCCCCGCCATGCTTCACAGTAGGCAAGGTGTTCTTTTCTTCATAGGCCTTGTTCTTCCTCCTCCAAACATAGCGTTGATCCATGGGCCCAAACAGTTCTAATTTTGTTTCATCAGTCCACAGAACACTATCCCAAAACTTCTGTGGTTTGTCCACATGACTTTTGGCATACTGCAGTCAACTCTTCTTATTCTTTGGGGACAGCAAGGGGGTGCGCCTGGGAGTTCTGGCATGGAGGCTTTCATTACGCAGGGTGCGCCGTATTGTCTGAGCAGAAACTTCAGGACCCATTTCTGACAAATCTTTTCTCAGTTCCTCAGCAGTCACACGGGGACTTTTCTCCACTCTACGCTTCAGGTAGCGCACAGCAGTCGAAGTCAGCATCTTCTTTCTGCCACGACCAGGTAGCGTTTCAACAGTGCCCTTTGCCTTGAATTTGCGAATGATCCTTCCTATGGTGTCTCTTGGTATGTTTAACATCTTTGCAATCTTCTTATAGCCATTGCCCTTCCTGTGAAGAGTAATCACCTGTTCTCTTGTCTTCCTGGACCATTCTCTTGACCTCACTATGTTTGTAACCACACCAGTAAATGTCTAGAAGGAGCTTAGTATCACAGTCATTTTAAAGCTGCCTAATTGGTGCTTATTAGGCTTTATTGCTGCTCCCTGATATCCACAGGTGTTTTCAATACCTGATTGAAAACACTTCATTGAACCTCTGTTCTTCAGAGTGGTAGTCTTTAAGGGGTTGAATAATTATGTCAATGAAGAATTCACAAAAGAAACATTTACTACCGTATTACAAAACTAATTGATGTCATTTTAGTTGCATATGGTTCTTTAAGAAGTCCTTGTAGGATTTCATTCTGAATACAATTACACTAAATTCCCTAAAACCATTTACAGCATTGGGGGTTGAATAATTTTGAACACAACTGTATGGCAGACTCAATGATTACAAGACTAAACCTCTCTCTATTCAATCTATCTGGAATTGCGAATAATCCTGTCTCAATATAAAACCTGACTGGGAGAGGGTGTGGTCAAATCTCGGTTTAACGTCTAAAAATCTTGCACATCGTCTTATCCACTTCAAAGTTATTCATAGAGCATACATTACCCCCTACAAGAGGTTTAAAATGAAGTTACAAGCAACATATAATTGCCATATCTGCAATAGTACAATATCAGGTACCTTTCTCCATATGTTTTGGGAATGCCCAATTGTTTCTACTATGTGGACCTTTGTTAATTCTACTTTATCCTCTCTATTACATATTGACTATGATGCAAATCCAAGTTTATATCTTCTTAGTGATGACTCTGATCTGGACGTAGGTCTGATAAAAAAGAAAATGCTGTTTGCTGGTTTCACATCTGCTAAAAAAGCAATAATACAGAACTGGTTCACACCAACTATGTGTAAAAAAACATATTGGATTCATAATCTTATAAATATAGTGTCCTTTGAACATACAACAGCACGTCTTAATAAGGCTAAACCTGTTACTATTGATGCCTGGCACAACCTTTGGTCCGATATACTAGAATATGTGAATAAATTATAGTCACTTATATTCTCTTTCCTCTTCCATCACAAAGCAGGAAGCAGGTCTGTTGCCCACTTTTCTGTCTGGATGTTTTGTTATTTATTTTATCTTTTGATTGATTTATTTTGTCTTTTGTTTTATAATGTTGTTATTTTGTTTTTCTTCTTCTCTCCCTTTTTTTGTTGTTGTTGTTGTTGGTTTTGTGAGTGTTTTCGTTGTATTTTGAACTAATAAAAAATGTTGATCACAAAAAAAAGAACTGTGTATATTCACTCCTGTGTTCCCTGTATCTTCGTCTATAGTCTTAAATGTTATTTTCAAAGTTAACCTATGTGCATTATACTGGTCTTATTTCCTTTATTAAAGTGTTTTTGTTACGTGCAAACTTTTGCCCTGGTCTATTTCGAAATTCTGTTATTATTATGAAGACTTTGTTACATTTCTTTAGTGATATAACTTGCTCAGGGCATGATAACATTACAAATAAACCTTAAATTTCAAAATTCCTCTTACCCAAATTTTCAGCCATTTCCAGATTCTGCAATGGGTGTATACTTTTTGAGCAGCACTGTAGCAGATAAATTGTGATCCAATCATAGACCCTTACACCCTTACAAATACAGCCATTTAGCATAACAAATAAACAGTATGAATTGAATTCTTTGTTAGTAAGTTATTTACCGTATATAGTAAAAGGGTCCATTTAAGGGCATATAGCCTTTTATACTGTCCAAACATTGATATTAAAGGCTTCTATGGTAGTATAATTTACAGAAGAACTTTATGACGACTCGGCACCTGTCTCTTCCAACAACAGTTCACTCAAAGACATGAGTACTTTTTTCACCTCTTGTCCTGCCGCAAGCTCAAACTTTTTTGATTTTTACTGTTTTATGTGTTTTGTATGGTTGTCCTTCTCCCAAGGGTGACAATCATTTACGATCACAGTATCAGTGGCACACTCACAGAATTTAAGAGAGTAGTGCTTTCGAAATTATAGTGCAGCCATTTTGAATATTTTTGTGTTTCCTTCTTTCCTAATATTTCTCAATGACTCTACTTTTGGTGAGTATTATTTTTTAAATGAAAGTTCTTTGTCAGTGATTTGCATTTTCAATCTGCTGAATCAACTATGTAAAAACGTAACAACCTTGTGTCAATAACTTTGAAAACCCCTTCCTTACAAGTGTAAACTGACAGTGCTAAAACATAATCTTGTTTAGCTCAATAGAAAGTAATTAAAATATTTAACAACAATGAAATATCATTAAAAGCATAGAGAATGTTCAGTATAAGTGCAAATAAAATGGGTAAAATTGTTGAAATATGTCATTTAAGATTTATCTAAGCGCATTAGTCAATTATTAACAAATTACTTTTTAGATCTGTTTAGTTCATAGGGGTTGTTTAAATAACTTATAAATACATGGTACAGTGCGAAGTTATCTACTTATAAAATGTGGATGTAATGTATATACTAGGCCTGATTTAGAACATGGAACCAGGTTAATGAACCCATGTCTCCTACGTCATTGTCCTTTTCTCTAGCACAACCTTATAAAAAGTAAGGCCCATTAGTTTACTTCAGTTGAGCGTTTAAAGCTGAATGACATAGTGTACAATAAGAACAAATAACTTCAGATCAGTTTGTAGTGAAGACTGAATATGTCTGAGATTACCCTGGCAAAGTTCTCTGTTTGTGAGGATAGGAAAAATATAATTGAGTTTGGAACTTCATGTGAAGATGTCATGACTAACAAAAACAGTGACAAACTGCACAAAGGTAACATACTTCAATGTTTATGGTCGACTCTTATTTTAGTTACATTGATTTGAAGATGTTTATAATTGTACAGTATTTTTAATTTCTTGAGCACATTTGTTAAATGGTCTTCTTGTAAAACCTCAAATTCACTCATGTTACACTTTTTCTAAGGTTGTAAAATAACTTGGAACAGACGCTACAGATGCTACAGAGTGGCTGCACAGTTTCTTGGACTGTTGTGTGTAGTACTGCTGGCAGCTATCATTATGCTTTATGTTGAATACAAACGCATACAAACCAATAATAACTACGTGAGCGACGAAAGAACTGAATATCTTCTATCTAATGCTCTTGCCACAGATCAGCACCTAGTCAGGTTCAACAATCTTAGCTTGGAGAATGAGCAGTTGGAAAACAATTACCGTTTAATTCAGGTTAGCTACAGCAGTTGTGTTGAAGAGAGAGATCTATTACAGAACATAACTGTCAACATACTGAAGGAAAAAATCAGCTCCAATCACTTATCAGTAATCTGGTCAAAGATAAAGACAAGTTGCGGATATTAAGTAACAACCTGACCACAGAAAAAGATCAATCAGAAAGTAGATATAAGGCCATGGCTGAGCACAGAGACCAAATACAATATTGGTGTAACAACGTTACAGATGAGAAAAATTGGTTACAGACAGTTAACAGTCACCTATCTGAAGAAAGAGATACGCTGACCAAAGAGAGAGAAAAGCTACAGTTGGAGAAAGGTGGACTTCAGAAACCACTGTCACATTTTGGTAAGCACATCTCAGATTATGACATTGGTTCCTTGTATTGATTGACAGATATAAATTAATATTAATAATTATGCTAATATTTATATTAGATCCATATAGTTTTAACAACCTGGTCTCATGGGTAAGATGTACCTCTGCACACTTTTTGCAGCGCCACTAAATACGTTCTAGCAGGTACATATTTCTACAGTTTTACGACACGAAAGTCCACTGGGGGCGCTAAAGAGAAGACCTCTGTGTGACACATCGATGACGGTCGACTCCACATACAACACGATTGAGCGTCAGAGGTATGTACAGTATATCACATTATCCTAATGCTGTCTGCGTTATTTTAGTGAAATTGTAAAGTGTCACGTTGTTTTACTGAAACATGTTTGCTCTAATGGTAACTAAACTGTAACGTTAGAATCATGCGACTGCCCGTGACGCCAGTAGGACAGTTAAGTGAAGCTAACGCATGAGTAATTTAGCTAGCGTTAGCCACCGCCGACAATTAAAGTTTTTTTTTACAATTACCTTTACGAATTCTGCGGTAGATTTAGTAGCTATGTGGCTTGTTATCCGGTAAGCTTAATAAAGCTTTTGGCGACCTTTGAAAATATAATAGATCGCTTTATAATTCAGTTTATTGTTCGCAGTGGTGGACAGTAATGACGTTTTTATCTTTTTACTCCGCTATATTACATAAAGCATATCGTTACTCCTTATTTGGAAATAAAGAAATTACGATGTGCCCCTCATGAAAGAAATGATTATTTTTAACGAACCGGGTAAATCGGTTCGCAAATCACGCCAAATGATTCATCTACGATTGTATGAACAACTCAATGATTCAAATGAGCCGTTCATAGCGAGTCTTCAGTGAACTGAATTCACGCGCGCGTGCGCGCTATAAGTAAGTTACTCATGTCCAGTTTAAGGATAATCTTTGTAACTGAAAATCACACTTAGGTCAAAACCTACAGTTGTTGGTGTAGTCTTAATCTGCAGACATCGTTGAATGTGGACACATCGAAGTCAATTTGAAATGTTTAAGTGAAAAGACGAAATATTATAGTAACAGAAGTTAAAAAGTAATTTAAACGCATGCATCATTCATCATCCCAGTTGATGTGGTATTATAATGTTATGCATTTATCCATGCGTGACCTCTGTTTTTAACTTGTTTTTCAACACATTACATACGTGACAAGCACTAAGCCGAAATAACTTATTTATTTATTTATATGAAAATGTTTCTAACCTGAGAAACTACATGATGGAATAAGAAAGGACGTGATGTACATACTTACTATCAGTGATACCTGCTGGGGTCGTTTTACCCCACAGACTAGGTTTAATAAATAATTATGGAAAAAATATGGTCCATAAAATGTAATCCCTTAATACAGTTTGTATTCTTATGTCAAATATAACTCAGATTTTCTGCAAAACGTCAAGCTTTAAAACACTTTTCCATTAACCAATGAAAATTGGTTGTATTTGTCTATTGGCATAGTTGTAATTAGGCTAAATTACATTTTAAAATACTTTTAATCAGACTACAGGTAATTCAAAAACGTACAGTGAAACGTTGAACTATCAGGTTAGTCTTTCCATGTAGCACCAACTTGTGCCAATGCCATGCTTGCATATGAGTACATATTACTACATTTATTTATGTATTGAACATGCATTTTATGTAGCAGCCGTACCTGCCACAGAATGAGTGGTGCTCGAGCTAAAGATAACTGCCCATGTGGTTGGACTTTAAAGTAACAACCTCGTTTTAAAAAGTTAATTTATGTTATAATGATATGTAACGTAACAATTTGACCCCTTTTTACTGGATCATATGGTACAAAAATATGTTGTATTACTTTTTTCTTCTATTTAGAGATGCCGGGAAACACACAGAAATTGTGCCCCGGGTGCAACACCCTGATAAGTGTTGCATTCAAGACATGCCCACTCTGCAAACAACTCCAGCCGTACAAAACAAAAGTTGCAAAAAAGAGATGCAACTTTCAAAATAAGAAGGCTGAATGGAAGAAGTCAATCGAGAAAAACAACAACAGGACAGTTGTACTTAATAGCTGCCATGTAATGGTAAGTTTAGGTCAGGGATAAGCATACAAATAGGCCGATTCATGGGGTCAACTCAGTAAACGTAGTAAAGTTAAACGGTCAATTGTCATGTTTCCATGCAGCTGTCAAGTAAACTTTTATGAAATGTGAAAAAAAAAGAAAATATGAATCACATGTGTTTCCATCAACTGGTTTTGAGTGAATAAATTCCTGCAACGGGATCCTTCCGCCATGAGGCCGTCCCGTTCCCCCCCCGGGAAAAATACATTGATGAAAACATGGCTGATGAAGCAGAAATAAATATGTTAGTGATAGCATTTTGATGAATATTTAGTTACAAACCAGTAGTAATTAATTTCTTGATATAAGTAGACATGGGCTGGTATGAGATTTTGGTGCTATAATAACCTTGCTCAATGAATACCACGGTTTCACGGTATTGCTATTACAACACTAAAATGTGTTACCTTCAAATGTATGCATATACATAGAGACTGGACACAATTCATTTCAGTTTGAACCATAACTTGTGTGTCAGGTAAAAATAAAGCCTTAAAATTAAAATATTCTTAAAAAAAAATATATATATATATATATATTAGACATAAACATCAAACATTGAATTACATGATTAAACAATCTATTCTTATGCAAACACAGCTCTTACCTTAGAAACTGTATCACATAATTTTTTTTGTGGTTTTGAAACCTTAACTCTTTTAAACCTTGGTATACCTTGAAACCGGTATGCGGCCCATGCCTACGTATAAGTGGCACATTTTAAGAGTTTTTTTTCCAATGACCATAAAAATGAAATGAAATTAATATTTTAGTCAAATTATTTCATTCTATGCATGTTTTTTTAATTTAAAGTTTTTATTTCAGCTTGACAAACTTGCTGCCCTTGATTTCTTCCCCATACTACTTTTGGGAAAGAAATTAAAGGGAAAGTTGGTGGCCGATGCCATCCTTGGAGGGGATTACGTTTTGGATCCCGATTTGTTTCAGAGGGTTAAATTGATGTATGAAGCAGTGCTAAAGAGTACGTTTTTTTTACTAATATTAAGGTCTGTAATCTGGAAACACTGATAATCCACATGTTTCATTCTCTTTATTTTTCATATGGATGCAAAGGGTGAACCATTACATTTAGCCATAATAGGATAAAGCAGCATGTGGTGGCTCTATTGCAAAACAATACTATTGCCTGAAGTCAACAAAATAGATAAACAGTATTAGGCAGACTGTTTTGTGACAATAATTACAATTGATGGGAGAAGACATGTTTTAGGTCTATCAATTGCCCCTGATTTAAGTTAAGGGTAAAAAATGATCTACCTATTCCTGATAGGGGCAGTATACTGCACATGTAGTTTATGCTTTCTGGCTCATAGCCTTTGGTAAGAATTGATCTTCCTGTGGAAACAATGTTCTGAAGCTAGCGTTCTTTAAATTTTGGCCATGGGCCAGATCATTGATAGCTCAGGAGACCTGGATGTAATCTCGTTATTGTTTCATTTATGTATCCATTTAATCACAGATTTTGCTCCATTTCCTTAAAACAATCAGTTTGAGACAGAGAAGATATGAGGAACTCTATTGTAAACTTTTACCGTAGATAAAAAGAAAGATCTACTACATTTCCCTCTCCACAACAGCTTTGAACAGTCTTCTTCTCATAAATTAGTTAGGAAAATTTCAGCCTCCTTCACAAACACCAATGTTGTCTTGTGGGAGAAACAGAAAATGTAATATTAATTTAAGTATAAACTCTGCTTGACTATTTATCCTGTTGAGACTTCACCTTAAACACCTTTGGAGAAATTTGGTTCTAAAAAGTGATAGAAGCATGAGAATACATTTAATATTTTGGGGTTGGATACCTCCTCTTTATATACAACTAGTTGCAGCTTCTTTAGCATTATCCCCCTGTCATAATCATGAAAATTTAGAATGCTCTGATCAAAAGCTAAGTACAGTATTGCCTTGATGACTAGATCTCTTGACATATACCGTAGATCCTTAATGGCTCTTTTCAATCATAACATAACACAACACACATGTAATGTAGAAACCAATACTATTATAAAAACTAGCCTCTTACACTTGCATTCAGATCATCTTTGTGTTTTTAATAATTAGTCATATGCAAAGTTCTTAATTTTGATCTTTGTCTTGTCTGCAAGTTCATTGTCAAAGACAGAAGAAGGCCACAAGTAGCACAGAAACTACTGACCCTCCAGAAGCTACTGCCACCAGCCCTCCAGAAGCTGCTGCCACCAACCCCCCAGAAGCTGCTGCCACCAGCCCCCCAGAAGCTGCTGCACCAGCCCCCCAGAAGCTGCTGCCACCAACCCCCCAGAAGCCGCTCCCACCAGCCCCCCCAGAAGCTGCTGCCCCCATTCCCCCAGAAGCTGCTGCCACCAGCCCCCCAGAAGCCGCTCCCACCTGTCCCCCAGAAGCTGCTGCCACCAACCCCCCAGAAGCCGCTCCCACCAGTCCCCCAGAAGCTGCTGCCCCCATTCCCCCAGAAGCTGCTGCCACCAGCCCCCCAGAAGCCGCTCCCACCAGCCCCCAAGAAGCTACTGCCACCAGCCCTCCAGAAGCCACTGCCACCAGCCCCCCAGAAGCCACCAGCCCTCCAGAAGCCACTGCCACCAGCCCCCAAGAAGCCACCAGCCCTCCAGAAGCCACTGCCACCAGCCCCCAAGAAGCCACCAGCCCTCCAGAAGCCACTGCCACCAGCCCCCAAGAAGCACCAGCCCTCCAGAAGCCACTGCCACCAGCCCCCAAGAAGCCACCAGCCCTCAAGAAGCCACTGCCACCAGCCCCCAAGAAGCCACCAGCCCTCCAGAAGCCACTGCCACCAGCCCCCCAGAAGCTACCGGTATTGATATCACAGGCTCATCAGAAGCCACAAGACCCCAGGCCCAGAAGGCCAAAAATAGACCAAGAAATGAAGTACACTGTATGTCCTTAATACTCAGTAAAGTGTGTCTGAACTCTTGACATTCTTAAGAAGTAATAACTTACTGTATAATAAAGTGTGATGTCTTGATGCAGATCCAGTCCAACAGATGGAAGCCAGCAAGAAAAAGAAAAAGTGTTAAGTACATTTTCTGTATATACATTTGCATCAGTAGCTTTCCTGTAGCCCATTGGTAAGAGCTTTGCATTAACAGCTTTGGATAAAAGCGTCTTCCAAATGAATAAATGTAAATGTACATTAATATGATTTATTAACTACTCTTTGATTCTGCAGTCGCTGTTTGGTTTTATTTGTAGCAATATACTTATTTCAAAATAATATTGCCTATCTTTCAGATGAGTGTCCAGAATGCTGTAGGAGAGTGAGCCAAAACAACTTTGATTACTCCAAGGTTTTGAAAAAAAGAGTGAGAGAGGTTTGTCTTTCCAAAGCATTTTCACACAGTCTTGCATTATATCGATGTACTTGCAGTCATAGACTACTTAAAAAATCTGCTTAAAATCCTTCCAACCATCTCATCTGCCCCAACACTGCTTAGCGTCAAATTGTAAAATTGATAACCAGACTAAAAATACAACATGAGATGAACCACTCTACCCAGTATTTTCAGATTGGATTAACTTCAGGTTTTTTCTTTGGTATAACAATTGTGATTCATAAACCAACAATGACAACAGGCAAAGAAAAACTATTATGTAAAAGATAAGGGTGAATAGTCCAGCTAAAGCATACACTGATCACCATAATGGTGACTTAATAAAATAAATTCACATTGAGCTAACATATTACTAACATAATAACATAGTGACATCACTATGATCATCCCATGACCTCATGTGTTGACTGTGTAGTTATGTTGCCGTTTATTTAATGCTAGTTATTCTAGGCCTTTGTTGTTGTCTGACCAGTTGAAACCTACGATTACACACTGTTCTGTAAATTAACATACTTTGATTTTCCTTCATAGCCTTCATACCTTTTGCAAGTATTGACATGAACCTTTAAAACATTCTTACATTTAATTAATAATGGTCTTAAAATTGTCTTAAATATCTTTAATTTTACTTGTTGAAACTTGCAGAAGCCCTGAAAATGTTAGAGCATAGATAAAAAAGGATAACACTCTGGACATGCTGAATGTGAAGTTAACATGAATTGAAACTGAATCACTTTGAATTCTTTGTATTTAATAAAAACGCATTTGGCCCCAACAATGTATTCATGTGATTGTTACTGAGCTGGATCATGACATCATTGTTTTCTTCAAAGCTGCTGTTTTGACAGATGAACTAAGTAAAAACTAATCAATAAAGACTGAACTTAATAATGCTGGACATTGCCACCCGTTTTTCTAGAGCTGCTACACAATTTATATTGTAAATAAGCAGTATTTAAATAAAGGTTACATGATGACATAACATGATATGTTAGGACTTTACCACTGTACATTTTACCATCACAATTGCAAGATTTGTGCCATGACACACATGGCTGGATTTTGTGTTGTGGAAAGTTGTGTTGTGATCATGCTTGTTTTTTGTTTGTTCTATAGGGAACAGAGGAGGTCCTCATTTGTTGGGTTCCATGCAAGACCTGGTACGTGTACTAATCGACGGTTTATTACATACAGACCATATACAACAGTTTTAATATTTGGGTAACAGTAACAATGTCAATAGTTCACTGAAATGTTAAAATATTTTCAATTGTTATATTTCATAAAGTGATATAACAGTTTGCTTGCCTGACAGAGTCACTCAGCAAATGTAAATTTTTACTCAAAACGTTGTCTCTTACAGTGGGACCAAATGGAAGGACTCATGGGAGCCTTCTTCTTTTCTTGAAGAATGAATTAGAAATATGTAAATTAATTTAAAAATGGGGCTTGTTGTTCATTGCCTAAAATGTATATTCCTTCAGGAATAACCTAATAAAAATCAGTTTTGTATGCATCATTATTGGACATGGTATGTCACTTACAGTATGTCTTGAAAATTTAATGGTGCATGTGTTGCCTTTTAAACTTCCAAAATGTTGCTGTTCAATATGAAATTGAGTCCATGTGCAAGAGCAATTCAGCTGTCCTGCCTGCACCCCAGCAATGCTTACATATTGGTTGAAGGAAACATTACTGTTTAAAGTGTATTGCAAGGTATTCTAGAATCTACACATTCACACATGAATGGCAAAATACACAACTATGTATTGTACACCAAGTTACCTTTATCCATGTCAAATCTTAAATGTTAGTTCCATTTGTTCTTGTTTTTTTTAGATCTGAAAGTGGTCGGGATGTGAATACATTTCAGAATGTATAGTTATTTGAACACAAATTATTCTTTCCTTTTTCATATACCTATTTGATACAATTCTTACATCATGACATAATGATCATTTGTCAGTTACGATTTTTCGACAATGTAGGTTATTGGAATATGCATTTGTGTTGGGGCTTGGTTGGCAGCCAGAGAGAATTCCCACAAATCCTGCAAGAAGGTTTATGAGGAGCAACTGGAGTTGGCTGTCTGCAGGCACGTTGAGCAGAGAACATCACAATGCTGCTGGTTCCATCTTAGGGCAGGAAGTGGAGAAGTAGTTGGTATGCTATGTAGATGTGCAATCATACAGTATATAGTATTTGGATAAAAGACCAGAAGAAGCCATGGCAGTTGTAGTTCTATCTTTTGATCTATTATTCATTGGCGGTGCAATAATTATGCATTCAAAGCATCAAAAAGATTTAATATTGGCAAATAATTACATTAAATAGAAATACCTAAGAAAGACAAATGTTTCTTTTTACAAGAAACATGTTAATGGCTTCACATAAAATGGACAGGACTGAACAGTATAAACTGTATTATGGTGATAAAAATATCAGATAACAAATAATGATTCATACTAATAATAATAATTCTTCTCATCATTTTAGACTTCTAAAGCTATATAGATCCCCCTTGGGACCTGGAAACCCTGAATGCTCACCTTCACCTGGAAATGAGAGCATGGGCAGATGGTAAGAAAAGGATGAACATCATCTGACATTTGTGTCAATCCCTTTTTTTCAGGAGAAACTGACTATCCAATATTATTGTAAAAAGGAATCATGATATGATCACCATGTTATTCTGCAGAAGTAATCACAAATGAAATGCTTAACTATCACAATTTCACAAGCTCTCCATCCACATTTTAGTTCCTTTGTATGATATCGTGGAATTGGTTACATTGTAAAGAAACAATGCTATCACTAAAAAGATGTGAAAAAATACAAACAATTGTCCATGTGGCTATTTTTGACACAGAAGCAGGATAGTTTCTGATTGAAGGTCACACACATTCAGCAGTTGTTTGCTCGAACTTTCCATAAACATTTCAAAATATTTGAAATTTGCTTGTTTGTTGGACATTGTCTGCTGTATGGTGATTTTTCTTTCTGTTTTTCTATACAATTCCTCTACAGGTTTGGGTGACTTGACAAAGGATATGCAGTCAACTGTCTTCTCAATCGGTGGTACCACTCACTCAGTAGTCAACACAAACAGGCTGTAAATGCATACAGCAGTATAGCCGTTATGGAGGACATTGAGGACAACTCTCCGGTGCTGAAGATGTGCACAAAAAAGACTTTCCTTTCTATTAAACAGCCCTTTTTTTGAGGTGATTTACTCTAGATAGGGCTCATTACAAACCCAACTGTTTGAAAATAGTGCACTTTGATTTTTTATTTTTGAACTAAATCTACTAAGTGTTGTCACACATAGCTTACAGATAATCAAGGCCAAAGGTCCAGCACATATAGAATGGCAATTCTAAGCTTTTATTAAGATAAACTCAAAAATTGAAGAAGGAATTTGCAAACACTAATATTGGACTATTATTATTAATTTGGTTCAGCTTTTTTGTGACAACAAAGCTGTAGTTTCTCCAGACTGGCATCACTACATAGCAAGTTAATCATGCTAATTTCTTAAATAATCCTATTACAAAGCATAATTTGTTTTTCACACGCTTAAATTGTACAGATTTTAAGGGAAAATATTTTGTGTATTATTGTGTGTGTGTGTGTATGTATGTAAGCTATGATTGCAATAGAATGTGGAAATGTCTTCATTTGTCTTGATGCATACATGCTGTTTGTCGTTTAAGCATACTTGTTGATGAACCCCATCAAATGGAATTTAAATCATAGATGTATTTCTATAATGATTTCCATATCGCATCATCCAAGTGTACATCAATATAGACATAAATCAAATCCACTTTCACTGACATTCTGTAAAACTGTACAGAGAAATGTATTAATTTGTCTTTATGCATATGTTCACTGCTGTAATAAACACAATAATAATGGCATAAATGTCTGCTGTGTGAACTTCCTATGAAAATAATATAACATTTGTCTGACTTTAGACTACTGCAGATGCTTACAAGTTCATGACTCATGCATACACACCGAGTCTTGGGTGTGGTACATACATATGTTCACTACTTTAATAAACACATTGTTGATGGCATTGCCAATGAAGGGTGAGGTCGGGTTCCAAAGGTTTCACTAAAACAATGCCTGGTACCGGGCAGTCTCCATGAAATATTGAAATGAAATCTTGTAATAAGACCAAACAAAATACATTTTCGGAGTTTAAATGGCAAATGTTGAAAGTGAGACATTTTGAAATGTCATTCTAAATATGGGCTCATTTTGGATTTCATGAGAGGTACACATTCCAAAAAAGTTGGGACAGGTAGGAAAAAGATGCCGGAAAAGTGTACATATAAAGGAACAGCTAGAGGACCAATTTGCAACATGATTGGGTATAAAAAGAGCCTCTCAGAGTGGCAGTGTCTCTCAAAGGGCAAGATGGGCATAGGATCACTAATTCCCCAAATGCTGCGGCGAAAAATAGTGAAGCAAAATCAAAAAGGACTTTCTCAGGGAAAAATTGCAAAGAGTTTAAATTTATCATCATCAACAGTGCATAATATCATCCAAAGATTCAGAGAATCTGGAACAATCTCTGAGCGTAAAGGTCAAGGCCGGAAAACCATACTGGATGCCCATTATCTTCGGGCCCTTAGACGGCACTGCATCACATACAGGAATGCTACTGTAATGCAAATCACAACATGGGCTCAGGAATACTTGCAGACAACATTGTCTGTGAACACAATCCACCGTGCCATTCGCCGTTGCCGGCTAAGACTCTATAGGTCAAAAAAAAGTTATATCTAAACACGATTGTGAAGCGTAGGCGTTTTCTCTGGGCCAAGGCTCATTAAAAATGGACTGTGGCAAAGTGGAAAACTGTTCTGTGGTCAGACGAATCAAAACTTGAGTTTCTTTTTGGAAAACTGGGACGCTATGTCATCCGGACTAAAGATAACCCAAGTTGTTATCAGCACTCAGTTCAGAAACCTGCATTTCTGATGGTATGGGGTTGCATGAGTGTGGCATGGGCAGCTTACACATCCGGAAAGGCACCATCAATGCTGAAAGGTATATCCAAGTTCTAGAACAACATATGCTCCCATCCAGATGTCATCTCTTTCAGGGAAGACCTTGCATTTTCCAACATGACAATGCCAGACCACATAATGCATCAATTACAACATCATGGCTGCGTAGAAGAATCCAGTTACTGAAATGGCCTGCCTGAAGTCCAGATCTTCACCCATAGAAAAATTTGGTGCATCATAAAGAGGAAGATGCGACAAAGAAGACCTTAGACAGTAGAGCAACTAGAAGCTTGTATTAGACAAGAATGGTACAACATTCCTATTCCTAAACTTGAGCAACCTTCATCAACAATGTGTTTATTAAAGTAGTGAACATATGTATGTACCACACCCAAGACTCAGTGTGTATGCATGAGTCATGAACTTGTAAGCATCTGCAGTAGTCTAAAGTCAGACAAATGTTATATTATTTTCATAGGAAGTTCACACAGCAGACATTTATGGCATTATTATTGTGTTTATTACAGCAGTGAACATATGCATAAAGACAAATTAATACATTTCTCTGTACAGTTTTACAGAATGTCAGTGAAAGTGGATTTGATTTATGTCTATATTGATGTACACTTGGATGATGCGATATGGAAATCATTATAGAAATACATCTATGATTTAAATTCCATTTGATGGGGTTCATCAACAAGTATGCTTAAACGACAAACAGCATGTATGCATCAAGACAAATGAAGACATTTCCACATTCTATTGCAATCATAGCTTAGATACATACACACACACAATAATACACAAAATATTTTCCCTTAAAATCTGTACAATTTAAGCGTGTGAAAAACAAATTATGCTTTGTAATAGGATTATTTAAGAAATTAGCATGATTAACTTGCTATGTAGTGACGCCAGTCTGGAGAAACTACAGCTTTGTTGTCACAAAAAAGCTGAACCAAATTAATAATAATAGTCCAATATTAGTATTTGCAAATTCCTTCTTCAATTTTTGAGTTTATCTTAATAATAGCTTAGAATTGCCATTCTATATGTGCTGGACCTTTGGCCTTGATTATCTGTAAGCTATGTGTGACAACACTTAGTAGATTTAGTTCAAAAATAAAAAATCTAAGTGCACTATTTTCAAACAGTTGGGTTTGTAATGAGCCCTATCTAGAGTAAATCACCTCAAAAAAAGGGCTGTTTAATAGAAAGGAAAGTCTTTTTTGTGCACATCTTCAGCACCGGAGAGTTGTCCTGAATGTCCTCCATAACGGCTATACTGCTGTATGCATTTACAGCCTGTTTGTGTTGACTACTGAGTGAGTGGTACCACCGATTGAGAAGACAGTTGACTGCATATCCTTTGTCAAGTCACCCAAACCTGTAGAGGAATTGTATAGAAAAACAGAAAGAAAAATCACCATACAGCAGACAATGTCCAACAAACAAGCAAATTTCAAATATTTTGAAATGTTTATGGAAAGTTCGAGCAAACAACTGCTGAATGTGTGTGACCTTCAATCAGAAACTATCCTGCTTCTGTGTCAAAAATAGGCACATGGACAATTGTTTGTATTTTTTCACATCTTTTTAGTGATAGCATTGTTTCTTTACAATGTAACCAATTCCACGATATCATACAAAGGAACTAAAATGTGGATGGAGAGCTTGTGAAATTGTGATAGTTAAGCATTTCATTTGTGATTACTTCTGCAGAATAACATGGTGATCATATCATGATTCCTTTTTACAATAATATTGGATAGTCAGTTTCTCCTGAAAAAAAGGGATTGACACAAATGTCAGATGATGTTCATCCTTTTCTTACCATCTGCCCATGCTCTCATTTCCAGGTGAAGGTGAGCATTCAGGGTTTCCAGGTCCCAAGGGGGATCTATATAGCTTTAGAAGTCTAAAATGATGAGAAGAATTATTATTATTAGTATGAATCATTATTTGTTATCTGATATTTTTATCACCATAATAAAGTTTATACTGTTCAGTCCTGTCCATTTTATGTGAAGCCATTAACATGTTTCTTGTAAATAGAAACATTTGTCTTTCTTAGGTATTTCTATTTAATGTAATTATTTGCCAATATTAAATCTTTTTGATGCTTTGAATGCATAATTATTGCACCGCCAATGAATAATAGATCAAAAGATAGAACTACAACTGCCATGGCTTCGTCTGGTCTTTTATCCAAATACTATATACTGTATGATTGCACATCTACATAGCATACCAACTACTTCTCCACTTCCTGCCCTAAGATGGAACCAGCAGCATTGTGATGTTCTCTGCTCAACGTGCCTGCAGACAGCCAACTCCAGTTGCTCCTCATAAACCTTCTTGCAGGATTTGTGGGAATTCTCTCTGGCTGCCAACCAAGCCCCAACACAAATGCATATTCCAATAACCTACATTGTCGAAAAATCGTAACTGACAAATGATCATTATGTCATGATGTAAGAATTGTATCAAATAGGTATATGAAAAAGGAAAGAATAATTTGTGTTCAAATAACTATACATTCTGAAATGTATTCACATCCCGACCACTTTCAGATCTAAAAAAAACAAGAACAAATGGAACTAACATTTAAGATTTGACACGGATAAAGGTAACTTGGTGTACAATACATAGTTGTGTATTTTGCCATTCATGTGTGAATGTGTAGATTCTAGAATACCTTGCAATACACTTTAAACAGTAATGTTTCCTTCAACCAATATGTAAGCATTGCTGGGGTGCAGGCAGGACAGCTAAATTGCTCTTGCACATGGACTCAATTTCATATTGAACAGCAACATTTTGGAAGTTTAAAAGGCAACACATGCACCATTAAATTTTCAAGACATACTGTAAGTGACATACCATGTCCAATAATGATGCATACAAAACTGATTTTTATTAGGTTATTCCTGAAGGAATATACATTTTAGGCAATGAACAACAAGCCCCATTTTTTAATTAATTTACATATTTCTAATTCATTCTTCAAGAAAAGAAGAAGGCTCCCATGAGTCCTTCCATTTGGTCCCACTGTAAGAGACAACGTTTTGAGTAAAAATTTACATTTGCTGAGTGACTCTGTCGGGCAAGCAAACTGTTATATCACTTTATGAAATATAAGAATTGAAAATATTTTAACATTTCAGTGAACTATTGACATTGTTACTGTTACCCAAATATTAAAACTGTTGTATATGGTCTGTATGTAATAAACCGTCGATTAGTACTATACCTGGTCTTGCATGGAACCCAACGAATGAGGACCTCCTCTGTTCCCTATAGAACAAACAAAAAACAAGCATGATCACAACACAACTTTCCACAACACAAAATCCAGCCATGTGTGCATGGCACAAATCTTGCAATTGTGATGGTAAAATGTACAGTGGTAAAGTCCTAACATATCATGTTATGTCATCAAGTAACCTTTATTTAAATACTGCTTATTTACAATATAAATTGTGTAGCAGCTCTAGAAAAACGGGTGGCAATGTCCAGCATTATTAAGTTCAGTCTTTATTGATTAGTTTTTACTTAGTTCATCTGTCAAAACAGCAGCTTTGAAGAAAACAATGATGTCATGATCCAGCTCAGTAACAATTACATGAATACATTGTTGGGGCCAAATGCGTTTTTATTAAATACAAAGAATTCAAAGTGATTCAGTTTCAATTCATGTTAACTTCACATTCAGCATGTCCAGAGTGTTATCCTTTTTTATCTATGCTCTAACATTTTCAGGGCTTCTGCAAGTTTCAACAAGTAAAATTAAAGATATTTAAGACAATTTTAAGACCATTATTAATTAAATGTAAAAATGTTTTAAAGGTTCATGTCAATACTTGCAAAAGGTATGAAGGAAAATCAAAGTATGTTAATTTACAGAACAGTGTGTAATCGTAGGTTTCAACTGGTCAGACAACAACAAAGGCCTAGAACAACTAGC
Source organism: Triplophysa dalaica (assembly GCF_015846415.1). NCBI lineage: Eukaryota > Metazoa > Chordata > Actinopteri > Cypriniformes > Nemacheilidae > Triplophysa > Triplophysa dalaica. Next base: position 1,109,369 of record NC_079564.1, on the reverse strand, counting down.
ATTAAATAAACGGCAACATAACTACACAGTCAACACATGAGGTCATGGGATGATCATAGTGATGTCACTATGTTATTATGTCAGTAATATGTTAGCTCAATGTGAATTTATTTTATTGAGTCACCATTATGGTGATCAGTGTATGCTTTAGCTGGACTATTCACCCTTATCTTTTACATAATAGTTTTTCTTTGCCTGTTGTCATTGTTGGTTTATGAATCACAATTGTTATACCAAAGAAAAAACCTGAAGTTAATCCAATCTGAAAATACTGGGTAGAGTGGTTCATCTCATGTTGTATTTTTAGTCTGGTTATCAATTTTACAATTTGACGCTAAGCAGTGTTGGGGCAGATGAGATGGTTTGAAGGATTTTAAGCAGATTTTTTAAGTAGTCTATGACTGCAAGTACATCGATATAATGCAAGACTGTGTGAAAATGCTTTGGAAAGACAAACCTCTCTCACTCTTTTTTTCAAAACCTTGGAGTAATCAAAGTTGTTTTGGCTCACTCTCCTACAGCATTCTGGACACTCATCTGAAAGATAGGCAATATTATTTTGAAATAAGTATATTGCTACAAATAAAACCAAACAGCGACTGCAGAATCAAAGAGTAGTTAATAAATCATATTAATGTACATTTACATTTATTCATTTGGAAGACGCTTTTATCCAAAGCTGTTAATGCAAAGCTCTTACCAATGGGCTACAGGAAAGCTACTGATGCAAATGTATATACAGAAAATGTACTTAACACTTTTTCTTTTTCTTGCTGGCTTCCATCTGTTGGACTGGATCTGTATCAAGACATCAGACTTTATTATACAGTAAGTTATTACTTCTTAAGAATGTCAAGAGTTCAGACACACTTTACTGAGTATTAAGGACATACAGTGTACTTCATTTCTTGGTCTATTTTTGGCCTTCTGGGCCTGGGGTCTTGTGGCTTCTGATGAGCCTGTGATATCAATACCGGTAGCTTCTGGGGGGCTCGTGGCAGTGGCTTCTGGAGGGCTGGTGGCTTCTTGGGGGCTGGTGGCAGTGGCTTCTGGAGGGCTGGTGGCTTCTTGGGGGCTGGTGGCAGTGGCTTCTGGAGGGCTGGTGGCTTCTGGGGGGCTGGTGGCAGTGGTTTCTGGAGGGCTGGTGGCAGTAGCTTCTTGGGGGCTGGTGGGAGCGGCTTCTGGGGGGCTGGTGGCAGCAGCTTCTGGGGGAATGGGGGCAGCAGCTTCTGGGGGGCTGGTGGTAGCGGCTTCTGGGGGGTTGGTGGCAGCAGCTTCTGGGGGGCAGGTGGGAGCGGCTTCTGGGGGGCTGGTGGCAGCAGCTTCTGGGGGAATGGGGGCAGCAGCTTCTGGGGGGCTGGTGGGAGCGGCTTCTGGGGGGTTGGTGGCAGCGGCTTCTGGGGGGCTGGTGGCAGCAGCTTCTGGGGGGCTGGTGGCAGCAGCTTCTGGGGGGTAGGTGGCAGCAGCTTCTGGAGGGCTGGTGGCAGTAGCTTCTGGAGGGCTGGTGGCAGTAGCTTCTGGAGGGCTGATGGCAGTAGCTTCTGGAGGGCTGATGGCAGTAGCTTCTGGAGGGCTGGTGGCAGTAGCTTCTGGAGGGCTGGTGGAAGTAGCTTCTGGAGGGTCAGTAGTTTCTGTGCTACTTGTGGCCTTCTTCTGTCTTTGACAATGAACTTGCAGACAAGACAAAGATCAAAATTAAGAACTTTGCATATGACTAATTATTAAAAACACAAAGATGATCTGAATGCAAGTGTAAGAGGCTAGTTTTTATAATAGAATTGGTTTCTACATTACATGTGTGTTGTGTTATGTTATGATTGAAAAGAGCCATTAAGGATCTACAGTATATGTCAAGAGATCTAGTCATCAAGGCAATACTGTACTTAGCTTTTGATCAGAGCATTCTAAATTTTCATGATTATGACAGGGGGATAATGCTAAAGAAGCTGCAACTAGTTGTATATAAAGAGGAGGTATCCAACCCCAAAATATTAAATGTATTCTCATGCTTCTATCACTTTTTAGAACCAAATTTCTCCAAAGGTGTTTAAGGTGAAGTCTCAACAGGATAAATAGTCAAGCAGAGTTTATACTTAAATTAATATTACATTTTCTGTTTCTCCCACAAGACAACATTGGTGTTTGTGGAGGAGGCTGAAATTTTCCTAACTAATTTATGAGAAGAAGACTGTTCAAAGCTGTTGTGGAGAGGGAAATGTAGTAGATCTTTCTTTTTATCTACGGTAAAAGTTTACAATAGAGTTCCTCATATCTTCTCTGTCTCAAACTGATTGTTTTAAGGAAATGGAGCAAAATCTGTGATTAAATGGATACATAAATGAAACAATAACGAGATTACATCCAGGTCTCCTGAGCTATCAATGATCTGGCCCATGGCCAAAATTTAAAGAACGCTAGCTTCAGAACATTGTTTCCACAGGAAGATCAATTCTTACCAAAGGCTATGAGCCAGAAAGCATAAACTACATGTGCAGTATACTGCCCCTATCAGGAATAGGTAGATCATTTTTTACCCTTAACTTAAATCAGGGGCAATTCATAGACCTAAAACATGTCTTCTCCCATCAATTGTAATTATTGTCACAAAACAGTCTGCCTAATACTGTTTATCTATTTTGTTGACTTCAGGCAATAGTATTGTTTTGCAATAGAGCCACCACATGCTGCTTTATCCTATTATGGCTAAATGTAATGGTTCACCCTTTGCATCCATATGAAAAATAAAGAGAATGAAACATGTGGATTATCAGTGTTTCCAGATTACAGACCTTAATATTAGTAAAAAAAACTTACTCTTTAGCACTGCTTCATACATCAATTTAACCCTCTGAAACAAATCGGGATCCAAAACGTAATCCCCTCCAAGGATGGCATCGGCCACCAACTTTCCCTTTAATTTCTTTCCCAAAAGTAGTATGGGGAAGAAATCAAGGGCAGCAAGTTTGTCAAGCTGAAATAAAAACTTTAAATTAAAAAAACATGCATAGAATGAATCAATTTGACTAAAATATTAATTTCATTTCATTTTTATGGTCATTTGAAAAAACCTCTTAAAATGTGCCACTTATACATAGACATGGGCCGCATACCGGTTTCAAGGTATACCAAGGTTTAAAAGAGTTAGGGTTTCAAAACCACAAAAAAATTATGTGATACAGTTTCTAAGGTAAGAGCTGTGTTTGCATAAGAATAGATTGTTTAATCATGTAATTCAATGTTTGATGTTTATGTCTAATATATATATATTTTTTAAGAATATTTTAATTTTAAGGCTTTATTTTTACCCCACACACAAGTTATGGTTCAAACTGAAATAAATTGTGTCCAGTCTCTATGTATATGCATACATTTGAAGGTAACACATTTTAGTGTTGTAATAGCAATACCGTGAAACCATGGTATTCATTGAGCAAGGTTATTATAGCACCAAAATCTCATACCAGCCCATGTCTACTTATATCAAGAAATTAATTACTACTGGTTTGTAACTAAATATTCACCAAAATGCTATCACTACCATATTTATTTCTGCTTCATCAGCCATGTTTTCATCAATGTATTTTTCCCAGGGGGGGAACGGGACGGCCTCATGGCGGGAGGATCCCGTTGCAGGAATTTATTCACTCAAAACCAGTTGATGGAAACACATGTGATTCATATTTTCTTTTTTTTTTCACATTTCATAAAAGTTTACTTGACAGCTGCATGGAAACATGACAATTGACCGTTTAACTTTACTACGTTTGAGTTGACCCCATGAATCACCCTATTTGTATGCTTATCCCTGACCTAAACTTACCATTACATGGCAGCTATTAAGTACAACTGTCCTGTTGTTGTTTTTCTCGATTGACTTCTTCCATTCAGCCTTCTTATTTTGAAAGTTGCATCTCTTTTTTGCAACTTTTGTTTTGTACGGCTGGAGTTGTTTGCAAAGTGGGCATGTCTTGAATGCAACACTTATCAGGGTGTTGCACCCGGGGCACAATTTCTGTGTGTTTCCCGGCATCTCTAAATAGAAGAAAAAAGTAATACAACATATTTTTGTACCATATGATCCAGTAAAAAGGGGTCAAATTGTTACGTTACATATCATTATAACATAAATTAACTTTTTAAAATGAGGTTGTTACTTTAAAGTCCAGCCACATGGGCAGTTATCTTAAGCTCGAGCACCACTCATTCTGTGGCAGGTACGGCTGCTACATAAAATGCATGTTCAATACATAAATAAATGTAGTAATATGTACTCATATGCAAGCATGGCATTGGCACAAGTTGGTGCTACATGGAAAGACTAACCTGATATGTCAACGTTTCACTGTACGTTTTTGAATTACCTGTAGTCTGATTAAAAGTATTTTAAAATGTAATTTAGCCTAATTACAACTATGCCAATAGACAAATACAACCAATTTTCATTGGTTAATGGAAAAGTGTTTTAAAGCTTGACGTTTTGCAGAAAATCTGAGTTATATATGACATAAGAATACAAACTGTATTAAGGGATTACATTTTATGGAACATATTTTTCCATAATTATTTATTAAACCTAGTCTGTGGGGTAAAACGACCCCAGCAGGTATCACTGATAGTAAGTATGTACATCACATCCTTTCTTATTCCATCATGTAGTTTCTCAGGTTAGAAACATTTTCATATAAATAAATAAATAAGTTATTTCGGCTTAGTGCTTGTCACGTATGTAATGTGTTGAAAAACAAGTTAAAAACAGGGGTCACGCATGGATAAATGCATAACATTATAATACCACATCAACTGGGACGATGAATGATGCATGCGTTTTAAATTACTTTTTAACTTCTGTTACTATAATATTTCGTCTTTTCACGTAAACATTTCAAATTGACTTCGATGTGTCCACATTCAACGATGTCTGCAGATTAAGACTACACCAACAACTGTAGGTTTTGACCTAAGTGTGATTTTCAGTTACAAAGATTATCCTTAAACTGGACATGAGTAACTTACTTATAGCGCGCACGCGCGCGCGCGTGAATTCAGTTCACTGAAGACTCGCTATGAACGGCTCATTTGAATCATTGAGTAGTTCATACAATCGTAGATGAATCATTTGGCGTGATTTGCGAACCGATTTACCCGGTTCGTTAAAAATAATCATTTCTTTCATGAGGGGCACATCGTAATTTCTTTATTTCCAAATAAGGAGTAACGATATGCTTTATGTAATATAGCGGAGTAAAAAGATAAAAACGTCATTACTGTCCACCACTGCGAACAATAAACCGAATTATAAAGCGATCTATTTATATTTTCAAAGGTCGCCAAAAGCTTTATTAAGCTTACCGGATAACAAGCCACATAGCTACTAAATCTACCGCAGAATTCGTAACGGTAATTGTAAAAAAAAAACTTTAATTGTCGGCGGTGGCTAACGCTAGCTAAATTACTCATGCGTTAGCTTCACTTAACTGTCCTACTGGCGTCACGGGCAGTCGCATGATTCTAACGTTACAGTTTAGTTACCATTAGAGCAAACATGTTTCAGTAAAACAACGTGACACTTTACAATTTCACTAAAATAACGCAGACAGCATTAGGATAATGTGATATACTGTACATACCTCTGACGCTCAATCGTGTTGTATGTGGAGTCGACCGTCATCGATGTGTCACACAGAGGTCTTCTCTTTAGCGCCCCCAGTGGACTTTCGTGTCGTAAAACTGTAGAAATATGTACCTGCTAGAACGTATTTAGTGGCGCTGCAAAAAGTGTGCAGAGGTACGTCTTACCCATGAGACCAGGTTGCAGTTTTTGGATCCGCAGAAGCAGGTGGTTTTGTGTATTGGTGAAAGAGTTGAGCTTCAGTGCCGTTTCAGGAGCTCCGAGCCTGTGGCCTCCTGCTGGATTCATAACAGACAACAGGTTTGACCTCTTCTGTACCCGACCACTGCTCGGTGTTTGGAATGTGATTTTTTTTTTTTTTCTGATTTGAGACCTCAGTAAAACACGCAAGAACAGCACATCTAGTCTCTCATGAATGTCGACATGAAACCAAACCGTCCTTACTTACCTTAAATATCAACTTGTGCTTTTAAAAACACATGTTTATCTTTCATACTTCTGCTGATGTCACTCGGTGACACTGTTTACATGACCGAATTGAAATGACTTGGGAATACTGCTTCATGTTGAATGAAACTCCTTTCTCTCTCTCTCCCTGTTGGTGTGTGTTTTTCTCTCTTTAGGTTGTGTTAAATGGTCCTCAAACATGTGTTAAGAGCACAAACAACAGTAGTGATCTGATCATCTCTAAAGTTCTTCCTGGAGACGCTGGAAGTTATTCTCTTTTGGTTCATAACAGAGTAGGCACTGCTCACTGGACGGCAAACCTCCGTGTCATTGGTAGGAACCTGTGATTCTGGATTAAAATCAAAATGAACCCACTTTACTGAGGCTTATTCCTGATACCATATTCACAAACTTGTTCCAGGACAAAAAGAGAACTTTTAGATCAATTATATGTTGATGTTGGCAATACATGTGGTGTTTTCTTCAAAATAAAACGCAGATTTTGACTTGTGATCATAATAACCTCCTAATGAGGTACAAGTTATTTACAGGCAAATCATTAATGTACAGAAAACGAAAATAAATGAAAACGCTTCCAATCGTATTTCCTTCTGAAGCCTAAATTGATTTTCTGTCCTCTTAGATCCTACCTTTTGAGATTCAATTGTGAAGTTATCCTTACTTGATTTCTTTGAGAATTTATGAATTTAATTCAAACTGTAATCCAAAACATTACTTTTTCTTGGAAAAATGTTTGAATTGAATCATTTGTGTTTTGTGAATTCAGACCCAGGTCTTATTCCTAATTTTATGACTAATCTCTCTCCAGACCGTTCAGACCCTCCAGGATCAGTTCCGTTTGTGTCCCAGCTGACCCACACCTCTCTGGTTCTGTCGTGGTCTGGTCCGTGTTACGACGGAGGTTCAGCCATCACAGGCTACGTGGTAGAGCTTCAGCGACTGGACGGATGTGACCCGGGGGACTGGACTGAACTAGTTAACCAGTGTCCGAATACCTCTTACAGGGTCTGCTCTGGTCTCCATCCGCAGGGGGAATATCGCTTTAGAGTACGTGCCTGCAACGCCGCCGGGGTCAGCGAGCCCAGCGAGGAGTCTGACCGCATTAAGATGGACACAGCAGGTACGACACTATCCCACAATGCAATGGAGAATTGTTTACTACCTCTTGCAGAAATATATTATTGTGAACATGGACTACGTTTGTCACATGAGACCAATTGTTACAGGTGAACCGCAACAGGAAGTGACCTCATACGTTGATGTCGTGATTGACACCACACACAAAGCCAGGGATTACTATCATGTACACGAGAAACTAGGAGTGTGAGTATCTTCATTTGTCTTCACTGAAAATGAATGTTGGTCTGTTTAAACATGACAATGTTTTTGACATGTCTGCAGCGGGAAGTTTGGGGAGGTGTACAAGATGACCCACAAGCAGACGGGTCAAGTGTGTGCCGGTAAATTCTACCGCGCCCGCAGCTACAGAGAGAAAGCAGTGGCCCGTAAAGAAATCAAGCTGATGAATGAATTGCACCATCCCAAGCTGGTTCAGTGTCTCGCAGCCTTCGATACGCCCTCTGAACTTGTCATGATTCTCCAGTAGTGAGTTAAAATCATACTAGATTCTTTGTTCGGACAGTTCACCCGAAAACGTTTTTTTTTATTATTCATTCACCCAAAACCTCTATGGCTTTGTTTATTCTGCAGAACAAATAAGATATTTTGAAGAATGTATGAACACAAGCACAGAGAAATTTCTCAAAATATATTTTTGTTGTTCCACAGAAGCATTACAAACATGATGAAAAATGGCCCTTTTTATTACTGAATAAATTATGCCTGTAAAATCTTGACATGTTGTGCTTCTTCATTCAAGTGTTGCTGGTGGTGAGCTGTTTGAACGGATCATAGATGAGAATTTCGAGTACACCGAACCCACCAGCATAAACTACATGAGACAGATCCTGGAGGGAGTTCAGTATCTTCACCGTAAGCGCATCTTACACCTCGATCTGAAGCCAGAAAACATCATCTGTGTCAACAGCACTGGGACGCTCATTAAAATCATTGACTTTGGACTGGCCTGTAAACTGGGTGAGTTTGGCTTTGTGTAATCAAATAAATTAAACCACAATTCACTGTCATTATGCTTAGTTAAAATTATACCGTAGCATGAGAACATTAGGCCTACTTGTCAACATTTTTATTTCCAAAAGCAAATTTGTTTTTGGTTCCTTGGATGCTCATTGAACATTAAAGTCATGTATCATATAACTTTTCTAGAAACAGAAGTCCATCTGCGCACTTGTGACATTTCACAATCTAAAAAAGCAAGAACTCGTGCACTGTATCCCCAGTACAACAATAACAATAACAAGTAGAAACTGTCAACAAAAACTGTTTTATATATATATATATATATATATATATATATATATATATATATAGTCCACTTCACACAATCTAGATATATACGCATCTATGGGTTGCTGTTGGGGAAAAGCCACATGAGGTGTCCCTTTGAACATTTCCACTGAAGGTGGTTTTGGCTCCCCGATGATACTGTTTTATACTCCAGAACTGGTCCTCCACATTGAAGGCAGGTCGGGAACAGTCCCGTCAAATGTTTTTTTTGGGGTGCCAGTGGTCTATTCCCCTGTCCCGCTGCTTCCACTGTCACTGGATTTGGCGTCTGTACAAAACTGTGATCGAGCTTCTCTAATGCAGCATCAGGACCATTGCTGACCTCAAGTCTGTTGTCCAGTTCAGTCTCTACCGGTTCTTCCTGTAACACAGAACAGAATGAGTAACTTTGCCAATGAAATGTATTATTGAAGCCACAGCTGAGAAGCAGTGATGTTTCTGATCTTTTAATGTAATGAGAAGCTGCAGTTCTTGAGAAAAAGATGTGAAGTGTGTGTGAGATTCAAGATCATTTCTATCAGTAACTAGTAGGCTGGACCCAATGGTTGTTTGGTGACCAGGTTTGACACCCAATGAAAGAAAAACAGAATTAACTCACTTTGATTTCGTTTGCAGTCGTGCTTAAAGTAGAACTCTGTTGAACAATATCTGCATTCTGTGTTGGAGCAACAGAAACCTTGCAGGTATCTTCGTCAATGTGGTCTTCAGACTTGATCTGGTCTTTAGTCTTGAGCTGGTCTTCTGACATCACTTGACATTCAGACTTTATCTGGTCTTCAAACTTTAGTCCGTTCTGTGATGACTCGTCCTACATGGCAGAAAATGTTGATAATTTGAATGAGGGACAGGGCGATTTGAATCACATAATTCATTTGGCAGACCCTTATATCCAAAGCGACTTAAAAGTAAGAGAGCAAACAATGTCAACACGCTAAACGGTACCCTTAGGTTTACCTGACAGTTGCTATTTACCTAAATTTGATCTCATAGATTTGATCTCATTTTTAGACGTGTAGTCTGACCCATGCAAATCTTTGCAAACAATCCATAGGAGTGAATCAATGGGAAATGTTTAGTTTAAGTATATTTTTGGTTTCTACATCAAGAAGCTGGAGGTTTAAAGAATGGATAACCAAACGCGTGACTATGCATATGAAGACTTACTGTTGGATGTGAGGGAGAGACTTCATAGCAGATCTCTGAGGCCTCCATGTCTTCATCACTGGGATGAGCCGAATCCCCCTCAGACTCCTGAAACGATCCATATTTTAGAAACGAGGCTACGTTGAGTTTAATCTGATGCAGCAGAACAGTCTGACAGTTCTTTATCTATAGTAATGACAATTCTCTCATACCTCTGTCTGTAGAGCAGGTCCAGGTGTTGATTTCTGTGGTCTTTCTCTCTTTCGCTGAACGGAAATGTTTTCCCCGCAAACCCTGAATGAAGATATAAGAAAGGCATTGGTTGATGAGTGTTGATGGGAGTTGTAGTCTTCACCTCCACTGCTACTTTACACAAGTACAATATACCCACAAGGAATATTTCCTTAGTAAAAACCTAGAAAAATAGCACCCTAGTCTGAAGAACTACCTTTCACATGAAAAACGAATGAAGAACTCTCAATGCGATATTACATACTACATTTTTGGTTCCCTCTTTCACCAACTTTCCTTCGCCAAACCTAAAATAAGAGTTCTGAAAACATTCTTCGGCTGTTTATAGTTATTTCTGTATATTACAGAGCCTGGGAAACCTCTGATGGTGTTACATGGGACTCCAGAATTTGTGGCTCCGGAGGTCATCAACTACGAGCCTCTGGATCTGGTCACCGACATGTGGAGCATTGGTGTCATCTGCTATATCTTGTAAGGGCTCTAGCAGATTTGTGGCTGCCTCCTGGTCCACTCTTGGTCATTTTTATTCCTCTCAACAGAGTTCTGCTTTCTTTATCGCATGATCTTGATCTACTCAACAGGTTAAGCGGTGAGTCGCCGTTTCAAGGAAGCACTGATGCAGAAACTCTTGCTCTGGTAACTGCAGCTAAATGGGAATTTGACCCCGAGAGTTTTATAGACATCACGGATGAGGCTAAAGATTTTATCAGCAGCCTCCTGACGAAAGACGTGAGGTGACCGCAGCAATTCAACACGACACACATGGCATTTACTTCTAGACATTTGACTGTTGGAAACATTAAGAGACTCATGATGGAGAATCCATTCTGAGGACATTCTCATTTACACAGAATCCCCCCGATATGAATCTTTAGCGAGCGCTCAGCCCCGTGAAATGTCTGACCTCTGTAGCAAGAAGAAAGCCATCTCCGGGTCACTTTTAAATCCCATTTGCTCTCCAACTCTTCTCCACAGTGGAAAAGCTCTGCCGATGTCGATTCTCGTTTTAGCATGGCATGTGTCTCTTTCCCTTTCCTCTCTCGTCCCTTCAGGGGTCCGAGTCCTTTTCTTGGCGCCAGGTGATATTCCTAATGTCCCCAAAAATGAACGATCCGTGATCTGTTTCAAAGTAAAAGGTCATGAAGTGTTCGACTTTAAATGTTCTCAAAAGTCCCTCTTTAATGTTAGGAAGGCCTGACCATCACATACATTCACTTCCCCACTGCTTTAATTGGATAAACATTCAAATTTAAAACTGATAAGACCACTTTTCTATTTGTTCCAAACCTGTGTAAATGTCTTTTGGTTGACCACAGAAAGAAATGTGGAAGAATGTTAGCAACTAACATTTCCGGGACATCATTGACTGCCATAGTACTAAACTCTTACTCAGGGCAGGATCTTACTTGTGCTAAAATGACAGTTTGTCAGCAGCCACACAGCTAAAACTAATATTATGGTTTGTTTTATTTTTAATGAAATGTGTGTACACCATTTAAGGTTAAAAAACGCTGTATTTCTCACATACATTGCATGTTTGTATCTCGTCTTTGCTCCGCCTCTCTGAAACGCGCTGATTTTTTACAAAGCTCATCGCTCTGAAAAGCGAAGTGTGTTCTGATTGGCAAGTTAACCAGTGCGTAGTGATTGGTCCAATACTGCAAGCGCGTGACGGAAATATTCGGAACATCAGGTTCCAAAGCAATTGTACTTGCATGATAAAATGTCATCGGTACTTATTCGAGCAGATTCATCAACTTTGCCAGCGCGACTTGAGCAGGATGTAAAGGATTGGTACGGTTTATTAAAAAAGTATTATGTTAAATAGGTAAAAACGATAGCTGACTGTTTTATCTTTTATAAACGGCGTTAAAAAGACTAAACAAACAACCATATACATCATACAGACCTTGATCAAGCAGTGTCACGTCTCGTCGCGACACACAGAAAATAAACCCCATTATAAACACGACTTTTGTTGCCTCTAATTGGGACGTTATGACGTATGTTTTATCTCACGTTCCACGCGTGTCTGCATTCGCAGATCACAAAAAGAAACCACGTGCTCTACGACAAACTCTGAAACGAAATAACGCGAGTAATGTCTTTTACAATGAAAATATACTTACGGGCTGCGAATCAGAAGCGCCAGACTGTCCTTGCGAAGTTTTAAAGGCTGGAATGGCCCCACTTTTTAACCAAAGCTTTCGTGCATAGCCGGTCTTGATCTCTCCCAGGTTCGTGAAGCAATCGTCGGTGAAATGCGCAGCACAAACTTGAACATTCGGATTGTACTGTTCTGGAACAGCGTTGTAAATGAACTGTAACCATTCGGTTTTAGTCGTCTCATCTTTAGGCAGAGCAAACAAAGAATCTTTCTTTTCGCAACGAAACACACAACGTCTCCGCGACATGGCTGCGGTGTTCACGATACAATGAGATTTACAAGTTACGTTACGCCAACTTTACTTTAAATGTGGGCGGTTTAACATATCATGTTACGAGGTGACGTACATTCGCCAGGATGAGGTTACACGAGGCGTTTCAGGCAGGTCTGGGTGAGCGTTCGCTTTTAGATAGATTAGTGTCGCATTCTTTGGAATTTTACGCGTCTAATACATACATGGGGAACTTATAGCGCGATTGTGTCTTTTTCTGTGTGTTATGACGTACCTACAGATATTACGGTATACTTCATAAAACCGACGGATGGAGCTTCGGCCAAAACAGTCGAGCTAACAGGAGGCGTGCAGTGGGCGGAGCTAATGAGTCGTCATCGCAGTATAGCAGATTCAGTATACGTTCGTCTTGTTTACATGCATCACGCGCCGACAAAACAGACACATGACCCAGTTTCACTCACCCCCCGCGGTTCATGATCAGGATCTCTTATCGATGGGACTGATCCATCTTTCAGTTTCAGACGATCTGCATATCCAGCGTCGAACTGTGCTTTGTTTGTAAAACAATCGTCACCGAAATGCCGGAAACAAACATACACGCCTGCACACCTCCCGTTCTGCCCCTGAGACACAAACTGCACCCACTGTTCTCTTAACGCTGGGTTCTTTGGAAAGCTGTACAACGCTAGTTTCCCCTCACAACCAAAGACGCACTTCTTTGGTGACATTGATTTCGTGGTCCTAGTAAACTGATAATCTGTCTCCAGCAAGTCCTGCGCAGCTCTGCGTTACGTAACCCGAACGAAGCACGTTGATAGGCGCGTCCTTGATCTAGCTCTGATGTCAGAGCCATTGATAGAGAGAGTCGCGTCTTCTACGTTGACAGTTTCAATAAGTTCTCGGAAGTTATTAGTAACGCATGGAGCTGCGACTAAACAGAGCAACTGACCCATTTAAAGACGGAAGAAATAAAGCATTTAAAGAGAAAACTTCCTGGAACTATCCGAAGGCTCCATGAATCACGTGACGCTCCAGCGTTTTGGACTTCCGTTGGCAGAACTCTCTCTTAATGGCTCTGGTCCGGCCAAGCCGTCTAATTTACGACGTCATATCAGTGCGGAAGTGCATTTAGATTTTAATTAAAGATTATGAGGGTATATGCATTTTAAAAAGAAAATGACCCACATTTATGAACTATTTCCTAGTATTAACGCTGCATGTAGAAGACACATTTTCTAATGAAGAAACGTTTTTAATTTCACTTATACTTGAATTTCAGACACTGTAATTACTATAGTAAATAAATACTATCACCACTGTAGTAAACTTTAGAAAATAATTGTATCCATACAGCATTTTCAGTAGTATGTTTTCACGCAGGTTAAGACTATCCTGTGAGAAAGCTTTAGCTCATCCATGGATTGCCTCATTTGATGACTGGAACCCCAGAGCAACCAAATCCCTGAAAAAAGACAAGATGAGAAGGTTCCTGGCCAGACAAAAGTGGAAGGTGTTAATATTCATCTTCTACCATCTGTGAGCCATTTTATGTGTTTTGGTTCCATTTAAATCATACTCGGTATCTGTTTTTCAGAAAACCGGTAAAGCCCTGCTTGCCCTGAAGAGAATGACTCACTATTCGAACAAAACTGATGGGCCAAATTCACCTGTCAGTTCTGTAGACGGTAAAACACTAAACGAGCGTTCAAAGGGGATGTGTCTCTGTACACTTTAAATACGTGTGTTAAATCCTTTTTATTTTCAGGACATCTCCTCGGGAAAGAGGCAGAACAAGCTGTTGCATCGCTGGAAAAGCAGTTGAGAAGTGAGCCACGCTTTCATAAGGCCCTGCGGGATCTCACAGAGACATGCGGAGCCACCGTACACCTGGCCTGTACTATACACGGTATTGTGGATGCTGTAATGTTAATAAACTGACAAAATAAATGTTTGTATGAAATGTCATACAATTTTGATCCGGTTTCTTGTCCATTTGCAGGATATCCTGACCCAGAGGTCATCTGGCTGTTTGATGAAGAGCCGCTGGGAAAAAATGAGCGAGTTCAGATGAATTATGAAAAGGACGGCATGTGCACGCTTACCCTTACTTCTATACAACCAGGGGATTCTGGGATTTACAAATGCTGCGCATCCAACAGCCTGGGCCAGGCGCTGTGTTCTGCCAAACTCACTGTGAGTTTCTAGAACACGGAACCTGGATTCTTGAAGATGTAGAGAGCGAGCCGTCCGATTTGTTTTAAAAAAAATGGGGATAATAGAAATCTCTCTATAGCCAAAACTCTAGGAGCCATGCAAGTATCTGTTGTGAAATGTTCTGTTGTGTGATTTACACGGTTTAGGACACATGTTTTTTGATCACAGGTTTGGTTCTGTTACACTTGTCTTAAATTCTTTCACTGTTTGAGCTTTTGTGAGCACTCGTGGCTTGTGGGTAAATTTTAAGACTACAAAATAGTGTTCAGGTTCCGAAAGCCATGTCATTTGTTGTGTATGTATGTATATATGAAGTTTATACCAAAGGAAATTTTATTTTGAATGACTTATTAAAATTATTTTATCAACTTGCTATTTGTTTCACGTTCTACTCTTTTATGGCTTACTTTGGTTTTGAGGCACGGTTCAGTTTAATAATCCAATCTTTTTTTGTCCATTATCCATAGCTGTACTATTAGTGTTGTAGATCTGCTCTATAAGTAAACTTGTAAATGAACATGGGGTTTACTGAACATGTATTATCTATTAATGCAGACTTTTTTCAGAACACCTTCTGGTGGTCTAGTGTTGTCATTGGTTAATCTAGCATAATGGTAGATTACAAATGTGACCCTGATGTTATCAACAGTTGTTGCACAGTTCTGAACCAAATTTTCCATCCTATGAAACGATCGATACACGGAGGGACATTTTAAAAGCACAGCACCATGTCATGAATCTAATAGAACTCTAGAAACAATCCATCTGTGCACCTTTTTACAATGTGGACATGCAGATATTTGGTAACAAAACTTGCACACAATATCCTCCGCACAAGCAAAAATGCTGTATCAAAATAAACCTTCATTTGATAACCAGATGTCTAGATATACACATGCCTGCAGCGATTAATTTGGCTTAAGTGCACTAAATCTAAAATCTTGAGTCATTTAACATGATCTGTTTTAACAGCTCAGTTCGCTCAAGACTGTTCCATAAATTTGTTCAAAGTAAACTCGATCAGTTTTCAATGACATTTTAGTGAATAACTGCATTAAATCTTTTAAGCTCGTATGACGAATCCTATACTATCTTGCAAAATTGGGTATACGGAATACTTTTAAAACTTTTTTTTTTCCTTAATAGGCTGATAAGATTGAGAAGACCATTTGTTCACTTTGGAGACATTTTTACAGTGTGAACATGCAGATATATTACGATGGAACTCTTACGCAATGTTTTAAGGACCACAATTGACAAGCGAAAATAAGTTTAATTCAAAATAAATCTTTATTTGGTCACACTACTCCATAAATTCAGGCTTTGATAAACATGTCTATGTTGGATTGCTGTTGGGGAAAAGCCACATGAGGTGTCCCATTGAACATTTCCACTGTAGGCGGTTATGGTTCCCAAATGATACGGTTGTATACTCTAGAACTGGTCCTCCACATTGAAGACAGGTCGGGAACAGTGTCAATAAATGGGATTTCTTGGGCATTTCCTTATGTCCTATCCTGTTGTCCACTATCGCTGGGTTTGGCGTCTGTACAAAACTGTCATTGATCTTGTCTGATGTAGCCACAGGACTTGTGCTGACCTCACGTCTGCTTTCCGGTTGTAGTCCAGTCTCTACTGGTTCCTCCTATGAACAGAACAGAATTAATAAATAAACAATGGAAATGCAGTCATCAAATTTGGTTGTGCTAGCCTGTGATGTTTTAGGTCCCAACAGTCATTTAATAACGCAAAGTTTGTTACCTGATCAAAGGCAGAAAAACAAGAGTTTTAACTAACTTTGATATCTTTTGTGGTGCGTGATGTTGAACATTGTGGAACAATATTTCCATTGCGTAATGTTGGAAAAAGAGAATCCTGGCAATCATGTAGGTCAAGCAGTTGATCCTCAGACTTTAGCTGGTCTTCTGACTTCAATTTTGTCTGCGCCGCTGCATCCTACACGTTAGAAAAAATGATGTTATCTGGTGTAGACACTGTGAAAGACTACGGCCCGGTTTCAATGACAAAGCTGAATGCAAACAACAAAACAAAAAAGACAAAACAATGGCAATGACATATTTTAAGATATGTCTGGCCAATTTATTTTCTATTAAGACACCTCAAACTTTCATTTTTGTCTGGGACTAGCCTTAAAGGGATAGTTCATCCGAAAAAACAAAAAATTCAGAAGACTTTTTTGTATGAACAACCCCTTAAAGACTTATCTGTGCAAACAGGCATTCAAGTGTTCTTGAAAAATGCTACCACATGTAAATTAAACTCATGTCAAGGATGTAGATTTGCTTTAAATTACATGATTGCGTGATTACATGACTGAATTACAATTTTACATGATAACAGTGTGAACTCTGTTAATGTTAAATTCACTATTAAAATGGGAAATTAAAAAACAGACCGTCTTTTCTTAAAGGGATAGTTCATCCAAAAAATTACTGTATAAAAGATATTTGGAAGAATGTTAGTCATTTTCAGTTCCAGGACATGATTGACTACCATAGTAAGGAAAATTAAATTGAGCAAAGGTGCCCGAGAACTCTTTGTTTTCCTAAATTCTTCAAAATATATCATTATATGTTCGACAGAACAAAAACATTTTTTCCCTACTATGGTAGTGGAGGATGTTCCAGAACTGAAAATTGCTGACATTCTTCCAAATATTTTTCTCTGTTCATCGGAAACAAATACATGTATACAGGTTTGAAATTTGAGTAAATGATGACAGGTTTTTCATTGTTTGGATGAACCGTCCCTTTAATGTTTACATCTGGAGGTGTTATAACGGGATAATCAAACAAAACATAACTATGTAGGTGACTTACTCTTTCACACGGGAGAAGGACTTCATGGCAGATCTCCGGGACTTTTATTTCTTCACCCGAGGACTGATGTTCTTCACTGGAATGAGATGAATCGCTCTCACGCTCCTGAAACAATGAGTATTTTGATACAGATGCAGCTGAATGCCTGTTAACACTTCTTTTATCTGTGGTTAACGTTTCTTTCTCTCACACCTCAGTTTGTGGTGCAGGTACATGTGTTGATTTCCCCAATCTTCTTTCATATCTCTGAGCAGCATAAAGATGTTCACCACACACGCTAGATGAAGAACAAGAGATTCAAAAGATTACATGACACACATCCTTAAGGTAAGTAAGGAATAATAGACGACGGGCATATCAATCATTCGAAAGTTAATGCACACGCCAAGATGGTAATGCGGTCACGACGCGAAGCGGATATTACACCTCGGGTGTGCGTTAACTTTAGAGTAATTGATCGGCCCGTCGTCAATAATCGGCGCTTATACCACAGTAACCACACCACAGGACATTGTTCAAATGTTTAATTTCAATGTTTGTTAATATTGTCGTCTTCTTCGTATTTGCAGTTATGTGACAGAAAAGCTAGTGATAATAAATTATTTATTCCTCATAATTGTTTATCTTTATTATCTTCATCATTAAAAAAAACATGCAAACTTTTGAAAGAGTAGGTCTATAAAAATATATTTGTTATCAGTTGTTATCACCATAGTGCATAGCAGTGGTTGTCAACCTTTTTTGGCTTAAGTACCTTTTTTATGATTTTTTCAAGCCAAGTACCCCTTGACCAGACAACATCATTTTACTTTAAAATACATTGAAATGAGAGTCAAACCGTTATTATATCTAAATGCATTCATTTATTTTTTATGCATCTTTGTGTAGTCCATATTTCATAGAAAAATACCATTATCATAATTTAGTGATTTTCATTATTTATCCCTAAATGTCAGTTTCTCTCACGTACCCCTGGAGGTGCGCTTACCCCCAGTATAGAACCCCTGGTGTATAGCACGTCATTTGGGACACAGCTTAAATGTCCACAGTTCCACACTTCATATTTCCGGTCGAAAAAGTGCATCATCCGGGTACTTACAGTGCTCTTCTTTTTAGAGGATTTTCAATGCACTACTCACACGTACTAAAGTGCGCGATTTGGGACGCAGCTTCACGCACTCAACGGTCGCAGTTTCGCTTACGTAGCGGAAGGGGGCGGGGCTATCAGACGCTGCTCAAGCAAAACTCTCCTGCAGCGCGATGACGCTTCAATGTGAAGATGACTAAAGTAATCCTGGACAAAACACACGAAAACTACATTCAACGTACAAATTGATTTTTATTCACACGCATTGTACCGTGCGACTGACGTCATTTAGGCTCGTCTGGAAAACCGATATATTTCCTGTTAGTATAAAACCGTTAAGTATTCCATTTGGGACGATACTACCCCTCATAAATTCATACACTACATGGTTGTGTGCATAGCGCATAGTGTGTTTAGTATGTCATTTGGGACACAATTAAAGATAACAGGCTACATGACTGATGTTACTCTGCTTTGAAAACAGGATTAAAGTTCTGAATATTACAGTAAATAGTGCTTCTCTCGGAGGTTAAGCCCATCTATCAAGCTTAAAAACAGTCTTCACTTACATTGTTGCATGAAGTTAGAGTAACTCACCGGTCCAGCAGATAACAGGCAACTTCGGCGTCGCTTTGAAAACATTTGTCCTGCATCAGCGCCCTCCATCTAGGAAAAGCCACACCGATGTTAACCCTTGATTTCTGCCGCCGCCTCTCCCGTCTTTGTCTGGCTGCAACACGTTTCAGCTCTGCCGACGGAGACGGACGCTTTGGCGGCTCCAGTGCACAGTACGGGTGGTCCTCCATTTCGTCAAATTTCACTGGTCTTCTTTATTCCAGCAAATAACGCTCTCCGCATCTAACTAACCTGACGACGCGTACTAGCTGAAGCCTCTGAAAACACCAACGAAGAAGAACAACAAACAGTTGCTGTGTCCGAAATAGCCCTCTAATATAGTTCACTATTTGAAGTGACATCCATTTTTACTGGTGTTCGGATTCAAAGTATACATTTTTGAGTGCACTCATTCGATTCCACGATGCATATAGTGTACTCTTTCTTTGACAAAACTGACGTACACCATACCTATCTATCGCGAGTGTTTCTGAATGAAGCTCCTCATCTCGACAGAAGATGGCGCTCACGGTGCACAGTGTCTGTTTTCACTCGCTCCCTGGTGATAATTCGTCAATGGCGCCGCCATATTAGGTAGGGCAAAACCCGCTAATTCATAGATGTGAACGTGAG
The DNA here is from genome assembly GCF_015846415.1 of Triplophysa dalaica. Taxonomy (NCBI): domain Eukaryota; kingdom Metazoa; phylum Chordata; class Actinopteri; order Cypriniformes; family Nemacheilidae; genus Triplophysa; species Triplophysa dalaica. The sequence continues at coordinate 1,089,659 of NC_079564.1, read as the reverse complement.
AACTGTTGTCTACCATTAGATTCAGACATAAAGAGGTAATGACGGGGAAGTAGACGTTATGTTCGGGCACGACTGAGCTTTTTCGTGGGATTGACTTGAACGATGGCACTCTGTTAATTCTATAAGCCACTTCATATGGTGTACATGCAAATCATGTGTTTACAAAATTATATAAATGCACATTTGGTTGCAATTAAGATGTTTTATTTTAAAGACTAATTTCAAATTTCAAAACAATTCAATCAACCTTTAGTTTCATTGTTGCTATTTGTTAGATTCATGTAAAAACATCGCACAATCTTATTTCGAACCATTGGGTTACTTTGGTCTTATAAGAGGCACAATACAGAACAATCTTCCTGCTTTACAAAGTATACAAAACCTTGCAGTTCATAGACCAGTTTACCCAGCAACAATCAGTTCTTTCCATAAAAATGTTACTGTGTTAAGAACGAATAAATGAACAATCGTTGTGCCAACCTACAATAGGCACAAGTTCAAAAGTATATTGCAGATCTAACTATGAGCATTTTTCAGGTTAGAGCAACCAGTGGGTCAATGTGTAAAAAATAATGTAGGAACTAGATTTTAAAATATTATTTTTAATTTTAAATATACAGAGAAAATATGACTTCTGCATCTGAAAACCAGAAGTGACAGAAATGTTCATTCATACTCGTGCACCTCACCACAGTCAAGGGCCCGGTATACGCACCCAAGAGCGCAATGTTATTTGTTTCATCACTCTTGTAAAAATGATTTTAAATCCTGCATAACTTTTCACATGGTTCGTTTTTACAACCTTAAATATTCGTTTTATAAAATAATGTCTTTAGTCACAAAACCAGTTCACAGGATCAGAATGTTTCTAAACAGACATTGAAAAATTTACTTATGGAGATGTAAGAAAGGTTTTTCATTAACTGCAAAGCAGTCATGCTCAGATTCTTTTGAAATAAAAGCTGTACAAAACCCCATCACACGATCAACTATTTTGAAAATGAGACTTTCTGGTCATGTTTTTCTTGAACGTCTCCTGTGTGTTTCATGGATTCATGTTCTGCTGTTCTCTTCTTTTCTCTGTTGAATCCGCTGCTGTAAAAGACTCCAGGCTTTTAACACCTGGGAAGTCAAAGAAATACAAACAGTATTATTTCAACCTGTTTCTACTGATGTAATGATTTATACGTGAATTATTTCAAGGGAAAGCATCTCCAAAAATGTATTGAAGTCCTGGTCTGGAATGAGGTATAATTGACCTCACCTGTCTCTGAGTGACATCAGGCTCCCACAGTGTGCACAGCACCACATTTGCATCTTCAACCAGCTTTGCATTGGGCCACTGACTTTTCAACCTTCTCAGAGCCTCTTCCTCCTTTACGCCATCACGCTGGACTATACGCTTCACCGCCTGTCACAGAGTGTTAACCAAACCTTCAGTTTTATCCTCAAATTACCAATGAAGGCATGAGTCCTGAAAGTGGTAATTCAACAAAATAGGAGACACAAAAGAAGATATTTTGAAGAATGTTGGTAACCAAACAACACCGGCCCTTGTTGTATTCATTGTAGGAACACAGAACCACAGAGACATTTCTCAAAATATCTTCTTTTGTGTTCCACGGACAAAAGGTTTTGAATGAGATGATGGAGAACAAATTATGAGCATTTTTATTTCGGGCAAATTATCTCTTAACTTTCAAGTGTTTTCTAATATTTCTAATTCATTTTGCTTCAAAAAGGTATCTTCGTTTGTATTTTATTTTTCAATTCCAGGTCTTTAAATACTGACTTTTGACCCCAACGGTCATGTCCGGGATGTGCGAAATGTGCTCAGTTTTAGTACCTCTTCTTCTGGGATGGTGGCCACCCAAACCTCATGAACCAAATATGTCCATCCTGCTTCGAGTAACACAGCGGCATCCACCACACAAACCTTCATATCTGAAAACCGAAAACCTGAGTTCATCATAAAACAATAAAACAACGTTCCTCGAGAAAATGTGCATACCGTCTCACCTCTCTCTTTAGCCAGCTGTATTTCTTTCTTCACCAGCAGAGCGATCTCCGGCCACACTATATCTGTCAGAGCCTTCAGACGCTCCTGGAAACACACACACGTGAGCCGGATGGAAACCGATTTCAGAACTCAATTCAATTTAGCTGCGTTGGATTACCTGGTTCCCAAAAACCTTTCCACCCAGTATTCTTCTGTTAATGGTCTTATCCTCATTAAGGATATCTTACAAGAAACAAACAAACAAATAAAAATTCAGACTAATCAATTTATAACGTGACCCAGAAAAACAACTTTAAAGCTCTGTACCTGAGCCAAACTCCTGAAGGATCTGCTGGTAGGCTGATGTGTGCGGCAGGTAAGCCTTGTGTCCGAGCTGATCGCAGTCGATCCGTGCAGCACCGAGCCCCTCCAGTCTGAGCGCTATGGAACTTTTCCCCGTCCCACTGCCACCCGTCAGACCGATCACATAAGGGTCCGGAGAGAGATCGGGTCGAGGCTGGGAGACAGAAGAACATATCCGATCAAGAACTCTGATTCTCAATTTAAATCTTCATTTACAAACATTGTAAACACATTTGAGAGCAAAAAGAGGTAAATGCAAAAATCGTAATAAGATCATAGAGTACGAAGTAGGATTAAATCAAATACAGAGAAAGAAAAAACAGAGAAAGGCACACAGGTGAAATGTAAACATTTTATTTTAAGAAAAAGTCATTCATTCAAATGGAGCACTTATTCTCAATGCAGTCACGCACAAGATCGCTTTCACCATTAAATTAATTAGATCAGTGGATCTACAGAAGTCAAGAGATGGAGCGAAATCCTATTCTGCACATTTACGGAAAACAGGGATTGTGGGCAGGGATAAATTTGACTATAATATTTATAAAAATGGATTTTCTTACAGATGGAGGTTTGAGCAATGTGCCTAGCAGTCTTGTTCTCAGGCTGGATGAACTTATTTTCTCCTCCTCGATGTCAGTGTGATGGGCGTCTTTCAGTAACTGTATTTCATACAGAACCAGCTCTGCCAAACCCTGCACCAAACACAAATCAGAAGAATGATAAACAAAAAAAAGAGTTCACCGTGGGTTCAATAGGAAACTCTGCACTGACATCGTTCAAAGATCACAGCGATCTAGTTAAAGAATTACATATGAACACCTGCATAGCAAAATACATCTTTAGAAAACTTTATTTATCAATCATTGATTACAGAATAAACTACACTGGCATTTGGGCTTAAAAGGGAATAACAACATGATGTTGTGGTTCTGTGGTGGACCAACAAAAGATCAAAGATTAGAGTCTGTTTATAAATGGCGAAAGACAACCAACGTTCTCACATTTTCCACACGCTTCTTGTTGACGGCTTCTCCCCCTCTTCTCGTCTCCTCGCTAACCACAATGCACTGCAGCTCTGGGTCACTTATGGAAGGGCCGAAGGGGTCGGAGAGAGGAACGATTTCATACTTCAGAGAAGGTTTGACATCGTTCAGAAACTCCTGCAGCCTCTGTACTCGACGACCGTACGGCTCGATCAGTTCCTTCAAGACCTTATCTGCCAAAAAAGATGCAACTGTTATCTACATTTCTTACAAGAACGTCTATTACAGTCGACTGCCTGTTTCTTTGGGGTTAGATGTCATCTCTTGGTGAACGGATAAATCAAATGTCTACAAGTCTATTCTCGACAACCACAAACCGACACAGAAAATAATTCATCTAAAACAATTCTTGAGGGTCTCGACTCACTTTTTAACAATTCCTGATCGCACACACCAATGAGAAAGCGTCTACTGGCCAGCAAACAAGAAATATTCAGCAGGGTCTTGTGGGCACCGTGAAGGCGATCGAAAGTGCCGCCCACCACAACGTCGGTGAAGGACTGTAACTGCGTTTCCTTTCTTCCTCGGTCATTGTCTTCCTCACCCACGACCTCTTCTAGTCCAGAATAAAGAAGGACGGAAGAGAGACTTGGCGTGCAGACGTAACAGTGATCGGCGTACCGCTGCAAGCACTGGGAGACCAGCGAGGACTCCCCGGGGTCTTGGATGGGGAAGTCTGTCAACACAACTTCTGGTGAGTGTGAGAGCACCTGCGGGATGGGAAAAGGTCCGTTGGATGCCCCCAACCCTCCAGATTGGGCCCGGATGTTAGTCAGCAGCACCCGGACGTCCAGGTGCCCGCAAATATCGGCCGCGTTACTGTAAAGGCGAGAGATCAGCGAGCAGAGATCCATCATGGGTGGGATGTAGACGGGCCGCACCTGCCCACCTGTGCTGAGGTTGAGCCCTGGGTGGAGATGGACATAAAGTGTGCTCTCTACCACCTGCGCAGCGGAGCTGAGGACTGGTGCTATGCGGAGAGGAAGGACGTGTAGTGGGGACGTAAGGACCAGGATGCCCGTGCTAAACATGGACATAATTGACAGCTGATGATGACCTCCTCCTATGGAAATCTGAAACGATTTATTGACATTTATTAATTTATTAAAGTTACACTTTAATCATGGACAGATGAATAAAAAGCATGCCTTGCTGATGGTACTAAAAATAGCAAATGTTTAACATTCTTAACCAGTAAACTTTTAACTTTCCACTTTGTTTAATATTAATAAAATTTCACAATATTATTCAACAAAAATAATTTTACTAACAAACACTTTGTTGTTCACTTCACTTTGGACATCGATTTTAAATCAATTCCTACTTGTAAATGTAGCTTTGTGTATTATGTTTACTCTTGATAAAATGTTGAATGCTCCACCATTTGTAATTTGTCTCTATAAATAAAATGAATATTAAATGAATAAATGTACAAAGAAATAATCATGCAATTATAAACATGGACTGTTATTTAAATTAAAAGACGCAACATGTGATGAACTAAACCCACATATTGTGACTGCATATAAGATTATATATATATATATTTGATTGTAAACAAATGTTATATTATATCAAATAAAACAAAAAGAACATTGTTCTGCATATAATCACTTTCATAAAAAGTAATAAAATCTTACAAATACTGAAATTTATATGATTTATAAATAAGCTCCACAATAAAGTGAAGTACTTAGTATAGTCAACTTTAGTAATAATATCTACTACAGTGTCTTTGAACCTTACCATAGCAAATAATATAGTTAACAAAACTATATATTACTATAGTGAATAAATTTAATATAGGCCTACTACAGTAACTATAGACGGTTGCATCTTGACAATATAAAAAAAGTTACTGCGCAATTTTGTGACCCCCCAACTGGACTTCCTTCCTGTACACATTCACAACCAAAAGAGTGCCAGTGTATTATATCTGATAACTATCAAAAGAAACAGATAAGAAGCATCACTCGGCTAAACTTCTCTCCAATATTTTGACTTTAGACTACGATACCAAGCTCAACCGCTAGATGTCACATGTCATATGTGAAAACACTTATGGTTTCGTTAAATGCGACCGAACTACAAGAAATTGTTAAATTAATAAAATGAACATACAACAAAATCCAACAAATCGTTTATTTAATACAATTATTATACAGTAAAATAATAATAGAAATGAATATTAACATTAATTAAATAGTTCTCATATTAGACACTAGCCAAACACAGACCAGAAGTTAACTGTGGGTCAGGCGCGCACACGTCCGATGAAACTTTAAATAAATTCAAACAATTTAAATTAACAACTAGACACAAGTACACAGATTTAACTGATACAAACTATGCAATCCATGCGACGTGCAAACCTTCATCTGTATTCTTTAGTGTTTTGTTGTGTTATCACCTCAGCTCCTGTATAGCTGTGTGTCGGCACTGAAGTATTTACTGAGGAGGATAAACAACCTGATCTCCTATATGTGTCTATTTAACGTTACTGCTGCACAATAACACAACACACACTGCTGATCCGGAACAACACATTACTATAAAATCACACTTACTTACTGAAGAATATAGAGGCGTTTGTGGTGTTTAGAGTCGATAAATGCAGAATAAAATCTCAGATGACAACTGTGTCAAATAAAGCTTCGTCATTACGAGTTTTGACAACACTAATGTTTAGCTCACACGAGCCAACTCACGACCAGTTGACCCAGAGCCGTTGAATACGAGAGTTACGACCTCCATAGGAAGAATGGAATGCGGAAGCAACTCAACGCGTCATGGCGCATCCGACACATTGAACTGAAGCCCATTCATTGCTGTACAGTTGGTGAAAAAACTGCCAGATTTTTTATTTTAATGAGTTGCCAGTTGAAATGAAACGGTAAAAAACAAAAACTGATCTCACATTCATATTACTCCCAAGATAAAATGCTGCTTTAAATGTAGTAATCAGTGTAAATTATGTGCTAATATTTAGCTAAAGGAATGAAAATCCAGCCAGTGTTATCTGTCCCGCTAAAATCATTTAAAAAGGTTGAAAGCACAGGTTTGTTTGGAACTAGTGAGGCCTCCGTGAACCAAGTGATCATACGGGGCTCGAGTGTCGTAACTCTCATATTCAACGGCCATAAATTGACCTAAGCAGCGATGTGTTCGAATACTGAGCGCTGATTGGCTGACAGCGAGACTTCCTGTCCGGGTGAGTTATGGGAATTGCAGTACATAATGGGCTCATTTAACTCAGCCGCTAGAAAATTACTAACCATTTTATATCTTTAACAAACGCCTTTTATGCTTTCTTTTTTAAACGTAATCTTTTTGTTGAACAATTTCTCATTTATAAGTGTTGTAATATCTAAACTAAATGGTGAATGAACACAATAAACAATAACATACTTTACTCCGGAGTGTGTTTTGTGTAGTAGTGTATGTTTGACTTTCTATTTATATAACTGCTTATTTATAAATGTTTTATTATTTATTTATGTACTTTCTGCAACTTTTCAATCCCAGCATTTCAAAGCAAAGAAGCAAATAAACTTAAATTTAATACCATGACCGATGATTTTATATACTAATTTACTGAAATTTTCACTGTGGGAAGTTTTTATTATTTTGCCCAGGTTGTAAGGTGAGATCTTCATGTGGGTGGTCCCAACTCAAATAGGGCAACTCATTCTTAAATAACGAACTATCTACTTTCGTAATGTATATGAAAAGTGTTAAGAACTGATAGGATTTTTTTCATATTGAGTTGGACTGTACACATACAAAAGCATTTATTTCAAATCATTTCCGACTATATTCAGTTTCTTACTTTACCACGGATATACTTCATATGAGCAAAGAATGCATATTCATTGCCACCTCCTTACATGTTTTCATTGAAGAGTCAGACATCAACTAAGCAGATCAGAATAAAGAGCTGTTACACCTTCCCAGCCTATAATGTACTGTATACATTTTTTATTAGTATAAAATATTATTTCTGAAAAGATGACTCTTTTCAGATAAAATTGTCCTGAATAGCATCAACACATTCACATAATACAAAAATAGCTTTTCACTTTTAGCAAACGAGGTCTTAAAAAAATGCAAGATCTAAAAACCTCTAAACAAGATCAATACCCTAAAATTAAAACACAATTCAATTCAAAACATTGAACATGTTAAGATTGCTCTTAGATTTGAGCTATTAATAACATTACAGTAAAAGTTGTATGATTAACAACGACAAAATTATTCATCATATAAAATTACATCATCATCATGTAGAATCTACATATACATTTTACCCAAATTGTTTTTAGGGGTGACACAATTGAATCACATACAGTTGATGTGCCATGCAAAACAACCTAAAACAACAGCAGAAACGTCTTCCGTAAACTTTTCTTGCCAAAAACACTCCAAAGTATCGCACAGACACCCTGTCATGGCAGTTCACATCAAAAATATTTTCTTCCAACATCAGTCATTCAGGTGGCGGCTGTAAACATATCGACCGCTTTAACACTTGACCTTCTCAGCAAGATTCTCTACAAACTGTCGCTCTACCATGACTATAGTTGAAGAAAAGTTCAGAGACATACGTCCTTGTATATCAATTTGATATATAATGATTTAAGGAATGCTTCCTGGATCATTCTGTGCCTAATATTTCTCGTTACTTTAACTTTTTCACCGCATACGGGTAATATTTCAGGAAGATTCTGTGTGCAATGTCATAGGTGTCCCCTAGGGGTTTGGAGGGATATTTTCTCTGGTTGAAGACGAAGCCTTTCTCAACCTGGAACACAGCCTGGTTGAAGACGTCTTGCTTGAAGGGCCTTCCCCTGTCAAGACACTCCACTAACATATTGACAAACAAGCTCCAGCGTTGTAGATAATAGTCCTCCACCAGACCACCCCATTCTTTGCTGGCGTAGTCCAGGATGTTGCCTTCGGGTCCCCAAAGGGTAATCTGGTTTCGTGCGTTGAGATCATACAGCTGAGCTTCGCGTTGGTCCAAAGCCTGGGACTGTGCCTGCTCTAGCCACGCCCCCAACAGGAAGTGGTCGTTGCTGGAAAGAAGGCGGTCCAACTCAGGTAACAGATCGTAGACGAGCACGCCACCTGCCGTCAAGAGGTCGGAAAGCTTTTGGGTCTGAGAATCAAACAGATGAGATGTGCTTAATGTCTTTGCTACCAAATGATCGATTTAAAGACATTTGTGTGTTCGTTTATTAAAAAAAAAAAACTTGTACCACAAACTGTGAATGAGTTGGAGACTTTGTAATACAGAATGTAAAACCTTCAAGCTTACCTGAAACGAGTCACGTATTTCCTTGTAGAATTCGGTCGTGAGGAGCTGAAGCGCCTGCCGCGTCACATCCACCAGATCGTACTGGAAGGTTTCCATGGAAACAAACCCCGGCGCGGCCTCAAAGAGCAGCTTCCACGCCTTGTACAACTCATCGGGTTCATACCAAATATCCGTCTGCATGCGCAGAGATGGGCGATGCACCAGAGGGCTTCGATTATGATTCTTGTATGGCAGAATAGTGCAGTTGTACACGCTGTGAAACAACAGTCGCCACGCCAACGCCAGGTTCTCATCCATGCTTCCATAGCGACGCAAAGCATACAGTGACACCCACTTAGAAAGGTTCACGGGTTCCTTGCGCCAGGCAATCTCGCTCATGAGCTCGTAAACCACCGGGTTCTGTTCGATGCCCTCGGGGGCCATACCCAAACCCACCAGGGTGGAATTTGGGAAGCGGAGGGCTTCAAAGGGGCCGGAGTTAATTCTCTCCACCGTTCCGAACAGACCGCTGTTCCCTCCAAAATTGTGCAGCATGCACCAGATGAAAGGCTGGCCGTAGAAGGAGATAGTGGAAGGATAGACGGGCATGGATTCAGCAAAGAGGTCCAGGACAATCATTCGTCCCAGGGGAACGCCATGTAACAAGGCCTTGACCTGGTCGGGTTTCCAGAACGAAGGGTCGCTGAGAAAAAGCCAACCCTGCATCAGCCAAATTGCTTGAGGATCCACTGCCAAAGGAAGAGAGAGACCATGAATCATAGGAAACGTATGCGCTTGAGCAGCAACAACTCACCCCCTACTGTGTCCCAGAAATTAGTCAGGTCACTTATGGGTTACCAAACAAGAGCACATCAGATGTGCCACATAAAAAAGCACTTGAATTATTGCAGGCCAAATAAGAACATCAAAATGGTGCCAGCGCTAGACTGGGGAACGTGTGATCCTCTCCCAAAAAAGGTCTATATTTGTATTTATTGTATAGATATATATATCTAGTGGCAAAGAGTGTAGATACCAAGAGGCCATTGCAACGCCAGAGTCTGCGTTTCCGCCATTTTGAGGTGAAAGAAACTTGTTGCTGTCGCGACGGCAATTTCAGCTGCTTTGTTAAAAAAATAAAAGCTGAAATTCAACCTGAATGATGATAATATGGATGAAAAAAGCATCGGCTCGCTGGAAACCATGTCAATTATCAAGAGTTTTCACCCCAAAATGGCGGCAGCGCTATTTCCCAAAATGTTTGGCTTTCTCTTGGTATCTACACTCTTTGCTAGCAGTAATGTAATCAATTAAATAGTAGCTATTACAATGCCCTTCAAATGACATTTCATGTATTGTGTAATTTTGCGTGTTTGAGAATGTAAAGCCGAAGGCTAACGAATAACAAAGTAATTGGCTTGAGAACAAAGGAGTCGACTCTGAATCCCATGAACGAGTCGAGTCGTCTGTCCTTCTGATTTGCATCACCCGCCTACTTTCCATTTGTGACACCGCACGTGGTAGACCAATCACAGCAGTGTAGACAGTCTGACCAATCAGATCAGAGTGAGCCAACAGAACGGAGGGGATTAGACAGAAGAATCGGCGAACACATTAAAGTGTTTTTACACCTTTTGTGTACGTAAACTTGTTGTTAGACACTCCATAAACCAAAAAGGACTTTAAATATCACAAAACATTTACTCTTTAAGCTACTTACAAAATATGTGCTGGTTTAAGATGGTGAGGAACCAGCACATGGCCAGCAAACCATCATCAAACATACCTCACCCAGCATTTGCTGTTTTTTCAACAGGGACGCTGGAAGTTCGACAGTACATCTATAACATTTATGAAATCCATGTAAGCTCAGTCACCTGAAGTCATTGTGCTGAAAACTGCCCGGCTCACAGACGCCAGGTAAGCGGGGTCGGAGGACGCCGGGCTCATCTCGTTGAAGGTGTCTGTGTTGTAAATGTGATCTGTTCCGAACTCTTTAACGACCTGAGATAAGAAAAGTGCTCCGATGCGCTGGAAGAGCAGATCTCGAGGGTCCAGCATGTGAGCGCAAGAGTAGCTACAGTTAAAATGACTCCAGGGACTCAACTTGGTCACGTTTGCTTTGGGAAATAACCTGAAAGACATTATAGCAAATAACTGAAAGAACATACGGAGTTACAATGAAAGTGAATCTGTATTGTAAAGTTTCCTTTTACTTTTATAAGCTACTTGAATCTCAGGATAAAACATTCAGGTCACATTCAACAGTTTTGTCAAAAGTCTGATATTACCAAGAAAGATCCTTATTATACTCGTGTGTAATACAGTATTTTTGAATAAACTGCATTGAATTTTTTTTTTTATTTTTTTTTAGGTAAAATACTGAATGACCTTAACATGTTTGTTACCCATTTATCAATCTAATAATAGAAGTCTTAATCATAATAAGTTCAAATATAAGAAACATTGAAAAGTATGAACAGAAAAGATGACATTACCTGGAAATACCTTCAGGTACAATCCCTGAAAAGGCGGGTAAAACAGGTATCATTCCAAGAGCTCTCATTCGGCCCAAGATTCTAAACTGGGGGAATTAAAAGTATAGAAAAAAAAACATTACCACAGGTAAAAAAAACTATAAGAGAATGTTTAAACAACTTGACCATATGCTATTTACACATATTGTATAACAGTTACAAACATGGTCTTAATAACTTAACATTTTTAACATTATTTGGATGTTTCCATCCCTTGTTTACCTGCAGATTGAGCTGTTTGATATGCCAGGACTGAGGAAGTGTTCCACCCCACTGAAACAGGTTCCCCATGCGGTTCCACGCTAGAAAAGCAGGACCTGTGAAGAAGTGATCAATCTCAGTCTGGTTGAGTCCGAGAGACAGATACACCTGCACCAGAAGATAAAACACAGCAGAAGAATCCATTTACATATAGCAACATTACACTACATGCATTCTTCTCCCTATGAGTATAATACACCATATGTACATTTATTGAGCGAATACTCTCACCTCCTGCCACAGCGCCTCCTGCCCGTTGAATGCCAGAGGAAGGTTTATGCCATTCAGCGCCATCCAGTCAATCTCTCTTTGCCATCTTGGCCAGTCCCACCACACAGTGGAGTAACTCTGGGTACACACGTTCTGATAATACCTGAACCTGTGGTCACACAAACACTACATTAGGGACATATCTATATAAACATGACCTCATTCAGCGTCAGAGTCAAACTGTGTGTGGAATTGACAGGCTGCCTGTCTCTGTGAGCGTGACATAACACAGGTTTGCTCACGCAGAAATAACAAGACAAACACATAACCGGACATCAAAAGTGACCGCCACTCTCTGATTGAACAATGCTGTGATTTTATGGGTATGTAGATCACACACAGGACAGAGGGGGCTGCCCAGATTGGACCAGCGTGAGAACATTTACCAGACACACTCTACTATACGCTAATAAGTACAGTCAGGATTTTAGTCAAAACGAAGACTATACAGTTCTTCATACAGAACAAATGTGAAGGATCATTTAATATCAAAAATATTCAAATAAAGATTATCAAAAGCAAATACAAAAATTGACAATGTATCTAATGGGTGAATGGCTTAAGTCCAAAAAATACTGAGGAGTCACAATTAATTTACACCGCGACCTTTTTCTACATATGATGTGACGTCATTAATCTATGCCGTGAGCTCAGCTATTCAACCAGTTAAATATAAAAAAAATGTTTTTTGTGTAATTCCCTCTCCTGTTTTTATTTTTGTATTTTATTGTTTGTTTTTTGTCTTGTTTATTTTGAGCCATGGTAATGTTTCATTTTCTATTTTCTCTTTTTTCATTGATTTAAGGGTTTCGTAGTGTTATGTTTATGTTGTAACATTGTTATGCTATAACAAAACGATCAATAAAGCTTTAAAAAAAAATGTTGTACCTGTGAGGAGTACTGATGCGCAGAACGCCGGTGAGAGGAGGCAGAGGTCGCGGGACATTTAACTGATCTCCGGACCAAGACACGTGACAGTTACAGAAGTACTTCAGATAGTTATATATCCCGGCCGCCACCGCGACCCCCGTGCTGCCCACCGCCACTATCTTTTCGTTTCTTGCGGACCGCAGCTCACACACGTCCAACCCGTCATCGGACAGAGTGCCGTTGACCGACACGATGAAATCTCGTGACCGGTTCCCCAGCAGTCGCTTGAGCAGATCCGCCACAGCCCTGGACTGAGTTTTATCGCTGGCTCGCGCTCTCAGATGCGCCAAAGTGTGAAACTCACCGGAGACGCAGTGCAACATTGTAACGCATAATAGCGCGAGCTTCGCGCCGCGGCTACAGTGTATCATCTTGAGTTCTGTGATGTCAAATACATCGGCGCTTTAGATGTTGTTAAAACTTTTTACTTTTGTAGTATTGAAGATCTCCGTGTGAGCAGGAAGTTATGAGCAGCATTGAAGAACAGTAGACCAATCACGAGGCTCCCTGGAGAGTTTTAACCAATAGGAATTTCAGATTCTAAATGAAAGGAGACGCGGTTGTATTTTTTATATGATTCAATTATATTTTTCTATGCATGATCTTGTGAAATATTAAACAACTTTAGATTATTGAATTCCAGACCTTTATACTTTTAATACCTCACACAAACGTTTTGAAATCATTATGTGTTTAAGATGTATTAGGATGAGCTGTATTTCTCTACATTTGTCAAGCTTCAATTTGTATTACACCACAATCAAAAGCGTTACGTTTATTATACACATTGTAGTTATGTTAAAAAAACAGGTAATTTTTTTGCAAAAATAATTTCTCATTATTCTCAAATTTTTATTATGATTAATTAAGGCGATTAATAACACGTACATTTGCGCTTGTCCAGGCATTATGTAAATGTCTTTTGGACTGGGTTCTGCCTTTCGAGCATACTTTACAAAACTCATACGTTTAAACTTACAACTATCGACTTAAAAATCTTAATGTTCATACTTTTTTATCAAAACGATTGATGGAATATATAGAAATTGGAAAACCAGCAGGAACTAATCGCATCTTCATTAAAATTCTTCAGTGCCATAAATCCGTGTAAACATGAAGGGACTTTTATTTTGACAGGCAATGTCACGGAAGCTTCTGCTGCGGTGCAGTGTTTAAAAGTTACGGTTCGTGTTTATGTGTGGTTTCAACATTTCAACGACAAATCGGACAAGATGTAGGTATAATTAAGACCACTATTGGTGTGTTTTTAGACTATATTTTAGAATAGTGTTTACATGTCCAAAACGTCTAGGAAACAAACACGTGGACTTCAAATGTATCTGTCTGGCGTGCCTCAACCTTAAATTAAATTCGCAAGCTGGCAATTTCTTAAATTAATTAGTTTTTTTTAACCAAAACAACAGAAAAACTCACAAAACTGTAATGGATTCAAGGGTTATAATCGGAGTAGTTTAGGTTGTAATAGAAACCCTAATAGTATCTGGGTCTCTCCTGGTTGGGATCCATTTATGGGACCTTGTTATCTGGCGAATGGGAATGAATAAGACACAATTATATCCTAGTTGAATAAGGTCCAAAATATGCTATATTAAAATTTTAGTTTATATTAATGCATAACAAATATCCTATTAGTATTTGTAATGGAAATAATTGTTGTTTTCCAAGCAGAACATCAAATGTAAATGTGAAAATGCAAGATTAGTGTTTGAACCACCTCATGATTTATTTTACAGATCTGTGTTTATTGCACTCATGGCAGAGCAAGCCCTGCTAGCTCGCGTCAAAGCTTTGGAAGATGAAGTGGAGAGATTAAAAGCTCAACTGAAAGCAGAATCCGTGGAAGAGAGGACTGAAACATCACCCCATCTCAAACCAGAGGTCCCAAACCATCAGAAGGATGAGGAGAAAAGACCCAAAGCCAAGAAACGAGGATCGGAGAGACCCTTCGACTTCTCTGCCCACCCTCGCAGACATGTGGCACTGCGGTTGGCATATCTCGGCTGGCAGTATCAAGGCTTTGCTGTCCAGGAGAACACGGACAACACAGTGGAAGCCCGGCTGTTTGAAGCACTGCTGAAGACTAAACTCATTCAGGAACGACAGACCTCCAACTATCATCGCTGCGGCCGCACAGATAAAGGAGTGAGTGCTTTTGCTCAGGTACGCCAATCTCCATTTACTGAATTTTCTTTGTCTGAGCATCAGTTATAAAAATGTTTAGATTCCACAGTGATCGTGAAAGATTCTACTTCAGTTTAAAGTGACTGTTAAAATAATTGCTACATTTTTGGTGGAAATTTACTCTGGTTTCAGGTTATATCCATTGACCTCCGCTCCAACCAGTTTGGTGGAGGTTTAGGTGTGACGGTCCCTCCTGGTGTGGAGGACAAAGGCAAGGCCGTCTCTGAGGAATTACCCTACGTCAAGATGCTGAATCGAGTTCTGTCTCAGGACATTAGAATACTGCAGTGGACTCCGGTGGAAACTGGCTTCAGTGCACGATTTGACTGCAAGTCAAGAACCTACAGATATTACTTTCCACGTGGAGACTTAGACGTGGATCTTATGGCTGAGGCTGCCAAACGGTACGATTATTTGTTTTTTAAAGTTTGAGTAACACATGTGGTTTCTGCCAATCTCATATTAATCTTACATTGTATCTTCGAAAAGTATTTAGTTTTATCACATTTATAAAAGAGAGAGACAGCTGGACTATTATGTCTGGTTAAAACACGAGCTGCTGGAGGTGGGACTAGTGGGGAGAGTGGTATGGAACTACAGTATGAGCACACAACATCATCACATGAATCTCTTCCTGTTTTGTACATTATGCCCCGTACACACCGATTGCCAACAACACACAACGCGATTGATTTCCGGCATCTTTTATCGCTGGGACAGCACCATCTATCAGTTTCAAACCATCTCTAAATCCAGCGTTATATCCACTGTTTATATAAAATTCAATGACTGAAATGCCCTGAACAAACAATCGCAAGAGTAACGAGCTGCAGCGCAGCCATTCTTGACGCAGCGCAGATAATCTTGATGGTAAGCGGGTCTCGCTCATCAGTTGGCTCGTGGGTGGGATCTTTCTTTCGCCTTGCCGTGCTTTTGGCCAATAAAAGTAATAGGATGTCTTTGAGGACACAGGATCCATAATTATGAAAAAACTTTCTTAACAAGTTGGAGTTCTGGGGGAGTGTATCAAGCACAGAATTTATTTTAACAAGTTGATCATGTTAAGCATGAGAAGTCCGCACGTTAAACAGTGTTAAGAAGTCTGAATGCATGACATAGCATGAGAGCTCCGCTTTAATGTATTTATTTTTGTAAATGGATTGATCCAAAGCGTGTCTTTTATGCTTTAACAGATCTAAAGAAATCTGACTTTTTATTGAGTTTGGTTAGTTATCTAGTGATAGTGCAAAATCTCAAATATGTATTAATTTGTTTTGATTTTCTCTCTGGTCATGCAGGTATGAGGGTACACATGACTTCAGGAACTTGTGTAAGATGGACGTGGGTAATGGAGTGCTGAATTTCCAAAGAACCATCCTGTCTGCCAGCATCCAGCCTGCCAAGGTGGAACCCACCGTCTCTAATGACCCCCACCAACTCTGTGTATTCCAGGTCCAGGGTCTGGCTTTCCTCTATCACCAGGTCAGGAGACACTCATGTCAAACTAAACATCTGGGCCAGTACTCATGAAAAATCTTAGGGCAAAGAGTGGCTCCCACTTACAAAATTCAAAGAAAATTCTTAGAAATGTGGGCGTTTCCGATTAGAGTTACAGAAAATATCCTTGTGAGGAAAAACCGTAATTCATATAGCATCTTAACCCTTAAAAGAACTCTTGAGGTCCCGCATTTTAGGAGTAGCGAGGAGGACTTTTAAGAGACTTGTGAGTTTTTTAGCAGTAGAGAAAATGGACGAAACACGAAAGTGAGAAGAAATGTGTTGCAATGCATGACAATTTTCCATATTACTTTTAAGGTTTATCTGATTGTTCATTTTTATTGTTTTTTTGTGTGTTCAACTTTTGATTATCTTGGTTTTGGTTTTCTTGTATAGCTGCTTTGATGCAATGCAAATCGTAAAAGCCCTATAAAATGTATACATGTATATATGTATATATGTGCATGTCTGTGTGTGTACAGTAAAACAGGAAAAAAAGACATGTGCAATTTCAAACTAATGACTTTTTACTCAAAAGCGCTTTGTCCTTCTTGTGCAACCAACCAACCAATCACAGTCTTTAAAACACTGTGTCATACATAACAACAGGGTCAGCCCCGCCACCTCACTTAGATAAAAGTTTTATGAGAAATGACGAAAAAAAAATCCTCAGATTCAGTGCAAATAAATCTCTTGGCGCTTTTATCGGCTTTCTTTGCCTTGCTTCAAGGACTATCCTATATGTTATAGGACGTGATGTTATATTTCATTGCACATAGCTTAAACATCTAAGTGTAGGGTTTTGTGTGATTCTTGTCTGTTCTCAGGTTCGCTGCATGATGGCCGTGCTGCTCCTTATTGGACAGAAACTTGAATCTCCAGAGATCATGAATCAGCTCATGGATGTAGAAAAGAACCCGAGGAAGCCTCAGTACAGGTGTGCTACATCTGAACATTGATATCGCTTAAGATATGGGTGATCATTTGTTGCTATTCCACTGTTGTTTCTGGGTCCTCGTGAAACAGATGTTGACAGTGTTTTTTAGTTTTTCATGTGTTTGTTTCTAGTGATGATAGATTCTAGACGTGTGTGTTATAGTATGGCGGTGGATTATCCTCTGGTGCTCTATGACTGTCACTTTGAGGGTGTGAGTTGGCGTACGGACCCTGAGGAGGAGAACCACGTCCTGAACTCTTTTCACCAACATTGGGTTCAGACCGCAGTCAAGACTCAAGTTCTGTTCGGCATGATCCAGGGCCTTCAAAACACCATTACAGGTTAATATTTACACTGATCTAATTTAAGCTCTGAATGAATCAACCTTGACTTTAAACTTTGACAGCAGAAACAAGAAATAGTAAATGGCAATTTAAAATTGCGTGTACTATTTTGTCCAGTATGTTTGTTTGATGTAAACACTGCAAGTTATGCAAATTAATTGTATGAGCACTTAACTCGACCTTGGATTTCCAGCGTAAGAAATTATCTGATATAATCTCTAAATGTAAAATCAGACTGTTGAAAGGTGAAAGATGAATGATCTGTGAGTGTTTTTTAGGCGAGACATCGTCCCTGCATTGCTGGCTTATGGAAGGAACCAGACAGAAGAAGTACCGGCCCCTGTTGGACCGGCCGCGGTGTGAGAGTCTGGAGTCCAGGATCCAGCATTTTGTGAAGAGAGGAAGACTAGAACAAGAGGAAGGAGAGAACGGCGAGGAGACCACTGTGTTCAGAGGAAAACGTTCAAAACATTCCCATCTGACGACAACAAACCAACCGCAAGAGCAGAAGCATGGAGCAAAAACTGAGGATAGCCCGTTACAAACTCTTTAAACACATATAAACTTCTTTATTTTGTTTGAATTTTTGATCTGTGTGTGCAGAAACGGTCTCAAGACATCAGCAGAAATAGGAACACAGTTATCTGCTTTTTCAGTAGAAGTAATCCATATTTGACTAAAGGATTATTTGGGCTGTTCCCGTTTGAATTTGATTAGAAAGAAAACTATGCTAATTGGTTTCATGATTGTTTTATTCTAATCTATATTTAAATGGATCAGTATGCTGGCACAATGTTCATGTCAATATTATGCTGTACTGATTCTTTTGAAGCTTTTCAACAGCTGCAAAATCTGATGGAAAAAAAACTAAGTCTATCTTACTTTAGTATCTTACAACATAAAAGACAGACATGCAACATCAAAAAATACAGAATAAACTTTTAACACAACTTTGCACTGACTCCTATAGAAGGAAAAAATACTTTATCATTTATTTTGTTTTGTTAAACACAAAAGCAGACATTCTGAAGAATGTAGGACGGCTAACAGTTCTGGGTCAACATTGACTACTATTGTATTTTTCTACTATGGGAGTCAATGGGTGTTGAGATCTGTTTGGTTTTATGAATTTCTCCAAATATGTTTCTCTGTGTTAATCACAACAAAAACATTTATACAGATTTTGAGCAACTCGAAGGTGAGGAAATGATGACAGAATTTTCAAAAAGTATAATTTTAAGAACTTTGTCAATTTCATGGTTTTCATTACAAAAACACTATTGGCTGTTCTACTATAGAAACATGACAACATTCATTTATGACGTCTTTTGGTCTTATTTCAGTAAGATTTAATGGTGTAGTGTTGGTTCCCATCCCACTGATAAAGCCCAATATGTACCCCACAATACCCACAGAGTTTCCATTAAAACTACCGCAAGTACCATTGAACAACAATAAAATCCATTAGAGTTTCTGTGACTTTTTCTAGTTTTATTTTTAGTCTACAAACAGTTTTAAGAAGACGGCCTTGGCCATTAAATGAAGCTAAATAAATTAAACAAACCACATCCAATTAACCAAAGAGCTGTTTAGTGCTCTATACCGCCACCTACTGCTTAGTGTGTCTTCATCATGCCATTATATTAATCTTATCATATTAAAATGATCATTTTAAATTGTACATTGAAAAATGTTTCTCTTTTAATTTAAAATGGATTGTATAGGCCAACATATATTTATTTGACTGATTTCAATCGCTCATAAAGTCGTTCGGCTTATTTAATGATATTATATTCATATTTCATGATATTTATAGGTAAGAGGCAGACTTTGGCTCTTTGTAAACTTTGTAGAAATGATTTCTAAATGATTTCTGTTGTTGCTCAAACCGAGCGCAACGCAATCCCCGGTGTCATGTGATCGGTCACGTGATAAGATGACAAACAAAATAGTCAAACTCTGCGGAGAGGAGCTTCATTCCCACTTCACAGGTTCACGCACATGAGCCGTTTAATCTGCTTTATTCGCTCATCGTGAAAACACGCGTCGGTCAGTAAGTGATTCATAGTTGTGTCGATGTCAAGCTGTTTTAAGTGATGGAAGCCTTTGTTTGGCGCAGCGTGCACGCGCTTCCGTCGGAAACAATATGAAACCGTTTCATTGAGATGATGCGTTTGTATTAATAAATGGTCGAATTATATTACAACGAACATTTCAACAGGTTGAACTTGTTACTTCAAATTTAATGTAATTTAGTTGAGCAAGAGCACATATTATATTCCCCCGAGATCATCATGGATAATTAATGCTGTTTATTCAGGGCGTGTTTATGGTATAGTATGTAAATGCTCTGTGGTTATGTCAGTGTCTCAAAAGTATATTTATCGTTTCATTTAATATATAAATATGTTACTTTAAGACGCTGTTGATGCAGAGATGGTCTTTCAAACATCATCATGATGTCTTTTTTGTTTCTGTACTCTGAGACTAAATGCATTGGTTTCGTTCTCTATATGAAGTGAATTTGCTTCCATTACATTTCACGTCGGTGTTTTGTTATTGTATTGTAAAATGGTTTATGTCTGGGGTATAAACTGAATCTTAAAATGTGGGTCATGTGACACAAGCGCAAAAAGTGAGCGTCTCTAGGACCTCTTCAGATGAAAGAACTGAGATTTTGCCAACTTTGTATAAATGTATAGTATATACCTTAAATCAAAAGTTATATCATATTTTCTGTTACAGAGCAAAAAAGTTTGAAGATTTATAGTTTCTTGGAACAAAAGTTACACACGCACAAACAATGGTAAGTTACTTCTGTTATATATATAAATATATGTGACACACACACATATGCGTATATACATTTTTATATATATACACACATATAAGCAGTTGTTGTCTCAATTTTTCCAGAAAAGTTCCATTGATCGATGTCTTGCATGTTTTGAGCGTCTAGTCTTGTTTAACCTAGTGTAAAGTCTACGTCGTCAGGATTGTTATTACATCAACTATTATTGACCTGAGAACTGTCATGAGACAAACATCAGTCTTTACTTAGGCACACACATTCTTCCCAAAAAACATTTTTTTTTAATTCTGTGCATCGGTTTTAAAGACTCGCTGAAGTGTATTAAGAAGCGTGGCTATGTTCAATGCAACAAAGGAATTTTCACTGAGACCGGAAGTAAAAGGTGGGATTTATTGAGCGCTGCCCCCTTTTTAAGAAGTGGCCTGTAGCATTCAGTTTACCTCACAGTCTGAACCTGCATGAGAAGCTGAAGTGCAGAATGACGTCGTCCAACTCATTTCTCTGTATCTTTGAAGCATAGTCTCCCTATTTTGTAGCACTGGAAGTTATAGTGATTTAACAAGGCTAACATTCCCACACAAGAGCCAAAAAACAGATTATTTTATTAATAATGGAATTAAATCCTGTTTGATATTGGCCTCAATGACACCTTTGTTTGGTCTCTTATCAGTTGCACGCCGGTGTTGCAGCGTTACTCTGTGTTGTTCTGAACGTGTGCGCTGCTGTGATTTGTCCTGATGGAGGAGTATGTGCGGATGGAAACACCTGCTGCCAGATGCCGTCAGGAGGGTACGGATGCTGCCCGCTGCCCAATGTAAGATGGTGGTGGAGAAAAAAGCGTCTTGCAGTCCATGTTTTACCTGTTGGCGGTGACGTACATGTTTTGCATGCATGTTTGCAGGCCGAATGCTGTTCAGACCACTTGCATTGCTGTTTCGAGGGCACTCTGTGTGACCTAGAACATTCCAAGTGTGTAAACAGGACGCATGTTTTAGACTGGGTGGAAAAAGTTGCCACAAAGCAGGTAACACGACCAAACACGCATACCTGCACAGCCACAAATACAGGTAACCATTAGCACAAAGCAAGTCTTTGACTTGGACCAAATTCTCTCTCTCTCTCTCTCTCTCTCTCTCTCTCTTTTTTAGGAGGCCGTGGTTTGTCCCGATCAGGAGTCTGAGTGTCCCGATGACACCACCTGCTGTCAGATGCCTGATGGGAACTGGGGCTGCTGTCCTATGAAAAATGTATAACGTCCGTTTGATCATTCTGATGAAATGTTTTGACATGATCCATCCACATGAACTGTTGTGTTATTGGTATTTCTTGTGTATGTATTTAGGCCGTGTGCTGTGAAGATAAGCAGCACTGTTGTCCTCGGGGAACCACATGTGACCTCAAGCATTCCAAGTGTGTGTCACCCACCTACGGTCCCAACCCCCTCTGGAAAAAGTTTGCTGCCCATCGCAGGAAGGCGTCGGTGAAGAAAGCAGGTACGATGGCATGAAATCTATCACCACTTCCTCTTTCTGACACAGTTTTCTATTTCTACATTACTGCTTGTTTCCATCACGGGGCTTATGAATGCAGCTGTCGTCCTGTGAAAAGTGATAGCAGATGGAACTCTTGAATTAATTGTATAACAAACAAATACCCGAAAAATAGCAAAGGGCTTCAAACTGCACTTTTAAGTGTACGCTATAAACACTGTGCACAAGTTTTGAAGTGTTAAAAGTGTGACCCTTGCTCTCAGGTGTCATAGATTAACATTAATGTGATGCATGTCTGAAGCAGAAAGCTTTCTTTATTTAATAACAACCTCAATATTTTTCTTCACAAAGTCTTCATAAAATGAAATCCTTTAATGAAATACAGGTTTATATACAACCATGAATTGAGTGAAGAGACCACTCCAAAAGTTAATTTATTCACCATTATTAGGTGTATTGTGGTCATTCCAGTTCAGTGATTGTTGAATTTTAACAAAATCAAAGCTCAGGAGTGATCCAACAGCAATGTGAAAGACTGACAGTATGACAAGACACATGACAACTGAAATATTATTCAACTATTCCTAAATTCACGTACAAATATGACAGAAAAAATTCTGAGACAATTCTGAGTTTCTCCAGTTCATTTTCTGCAAATAAATGCAAATAGGATCAATGTTTTTATTTGAAATTTAGGAGAAATATTGTCAGCAGGTCACAGAATGAAAGAAAGATGATAATTTTACCTCAACACAACTATAAATAGTAAATGAAAAAATACAAAGTCATTTTAAAACGGCCTCATATTTTTTTGCTTTAAGTTTGATTTCTAGTTTTACATTAGTTGTTTGTTGGTGTTATGTTGTGGTCTGTTGTTTGGTTAGAATTTTAAAGTTTGACTTAAAATTAAAATTAATTAATGAATTAATATTTAATATTTGACCTGTGTTTCTCTCTCCTTTATCTGAAATGTGTGCTTCTCAGTGATAACCACTGTGCGTGCGCGTGTTTGAATCTGTGTGTGTGTTTTCACCTTTTTTGTTTTTGCTTTTATAACTTTCTTACTGTTTTGCTTATAGTCAATATGTTTCATGTACAGCTGCTTTGTATCAAAGAAAATTGTAAAATGAAATAAAGTTGACTGGATTTGACTTGGTTTTATATTTTATGGCATTGCAGTAGATTCACCTGCAGAGCCCAGAGATGTTAAAGATGGTAAGACGGATAATTGATCTGTAAACACTGTCCTATACGTTACTTAAGATGTACAATGTGTTTTTCTGTATTGAAACAAATACTTCAGATTGTTTTGTTTGTGTACACAGTGATCTGTCCAGACCAGGTTTCCAGTTGTCCAGATGATACAACGTGCTGTCAACTGGGCAACGGCTCTTATGGATGCTGCCCAATGCCAAAGGTGCTTCTTGCTTGTTTTAAGTTGTCATATTTTAATTTCCCTGGTGTATATTTTGCCGCCTTCAGACTAAACATACATTCGTTTATACTTTTGTAGGCTGTGTGTTGTTCCGATCATCTGCACTGCTGCCCAGAGGGCACCACCTGTGACCTCACCCACAACAAGTGTTTGTCCCCCAATGGCATCACTGCAATGGCCACTAAGATTCCAGCCTTCACTTCCCTGAAGTCCCGAGGTAACTCTGTTTACTCAACTCCCATGAAATAGAAAGGATCAAAAACAATGGGCTGAGTTCTAGAAAATCTAGCAATACTGTGACTCATCTTTGCTTAATTTCCTCTTCTCATTCTTAATAAAATAACTTAAGGATGTGAATGATGTTATCAGAATGGTGCAGAAGTATCTGTCATAGATAAGAAAAGTGTCATGACATTTCCGTTTTTTAGGTTTACAACGTAGATCTCTAAGCTGAATTAGAGATTTCCCATGTGTGAAATTTCTCCATTTGCTTGAACATGTCATGTATTTATCTCTCTGTCCGTCTGCAGAAAACGTTCCCTGTAATGAAACGGTAGCGTGTGCGAGTGGCACTACCTGCTGTAAAACACAAGAGGGCATCTGGGGATGCTGCCCATTACCAAAGGTATTAATGCACAAGAACAACAGCCAGCTTTATTTTTTTTTAAAGAAACATTAGGGTGATTGTGACCTTGTTTCTGTCATGTAATACAAAACATCACACAACAAAGGTTTCTACTATGCCTTTGCAAGTTTGCTGAGATCAAACCTGACATTTATCTATACTAATTTGACGTTTGGCATCATCACTGACTGGAACTCTATTGGGAGATGTTGATGCATGATCTGACCAATCTGGAGCCTTTAAGACTAGTCCATAATGTGGTTTTGTCTTCATTCCTTCAGGCTGTGTGTTGTGAAGATCATGCCCACTGCTGCCCGTACAACACTGTGTGTAACCTCGCTGAAGGCACCTGTGATGACCCTGACAACCCGTCTGTGTCTGTACCCTTGGTGGTGAAGGTGCCCACATTTCCCATCGTGCCACAGTCGCCCAATCAGAAATGCGACGAGACGTCAACTTGCTCTGGCGATGCCACCTGCTGCAGACTGGCATCGGGCGCGTGGGGGTGCTGCCCACTGCCACAAGTAAACACTTTTTCTTTTTCTACGTTTAAAGAGTATAGTCTTTAAGTTTTAAGGTCCTATTTTGGTTTCTGGTGTGTCCAACAACAAGTTAACTTACATGGCGGGGACTATATGTAGTGATGTAAATCCGCGGAGGTTTGCGAATCGGACTAGGGCCGACTCGTTTGCGAGATTCAGAGTCAACTCATTTTTTGCCAAGCCAATAACTTCCTTATTCATTTAACTTCAACTTGGCAGATGGTTTATATTCACAGACAGTCATTTACATGATCTCATAATATGTACTCTTTAAAGGGACAAATCCTCCAAAAATGCTAATTCTGAGATCATTTACTCGCCCTCTTGTTATTTCAGACCTGTATAAATGACTTTTTTCTTTTTTTTTTAGATGAACACAAGGAAAGATAGTTGGAAGAATGTTATTCATTTTCAGTTCGGGGACATCATTGCCTACCATAGTAGGAAGAATTAAATGGTAGTCGAAGGTGCATGAGAACTCTGTGTATTCCTAAATTCTTCAAAATATCTCATGATGTGTTCAACAGAACACTACTATGGTAGTGGATGATGTCCCGGAACTGAAAATTGCTGACATTCTTCCAAATATCTTTGTTTTATTGGAACCAATAAATGTTTACAGGTTTGAAACTACCCGAGGGTGAGTAAATGACAGATTTTTTTGGATGAACTTCCCCTTTAAGAACTTGCAGCTCACACTAAACTGATTCATTTTGACGGTTTCTTCTAGTGCTGCAGAAGCGTGTGACTTTCGCTTTAACTGTTCACACCAACAATGCTCTTGGAGTCTTTTTGCAGAACTGATTGTTTCACAGCTTAGATTTGTTGCCATAAAATGGTGTGAACCTTTTTTCATTTTCAAGGCTGTGTGTTGTGAGGACCATCTCCACTGTTGTCCCAGCGGTTCTGTGTGTAATCTGGCTGCCAGCACCTGTGACGGTGCCAGCGATGAGGGTGCCCGTTTCTCTGTGCCTTTGGTGAGAAAGATCACCGCCGTGACTCCGCCATCCCAGAACCAAAACTGTGATGAGACGTCTGTCTGTCCATCCGGGACCACCTGCTGTATACTGAAATCGGGAGTGTGGGGCTGCTGTCCTCTGCCACAGGTAGACACACGTTTATCAAGATAGCAGATGTGCCCTTTTATGGTTTAAAATCTTGGATGATTTGTTATGGTAGACTGCAAAATGACTTTGAGGATGTAATCCCAGAATGCATTGTAATACATTTACTGCTGCAGAATCAATTAAATAGTTTCATTTATAAAACACAATTATAGCTAATATTTGTGTTCTGCTTTGCATGTTCTCTATCCTCAGGCCGTGTGCTGTGCCGACGGTGAGCACTGCTGTCCGCAGGGCTACAAGTGTGATGTGACTCTCAATACCTGTGTCCAATCTGGGCTTCCGAGCATGCCCTGGTTCAGGAAGCAACTAGCATCGAGCGTGACCCAGCAGCCCGACGCTAGCGTTCCAGAGCACAGACACGTGTGTGACGCTCACACCAGCTGTCCAAGAGATGACACCTGCTGCTATATGAGCAAACTGGGAAAGTGGGGATGCTGTCCACTGCCAGAGGTAAGACACGCAAATATTAAAGCAAGCGTAAAAAAAGTGTTGTCTGTTCCCTGTCTGATTCTTTCATACTATGGGAGTATTTATTAAATGTTAAAATGTAGCATACTGAGTGAACTTTATCTCTGTGTATTGCATACTTGTGTTCCCTTTGTTTTTAAATCTCTCATTTGCTGTCTTTAAGGCGGTATGTTGTAAGGACGGAATGCACTGTTGTCCCAGTGGTTATAAGTGTGATGAACAGAAAACCACCTGCGCTAAAGCCTACCACCAGATCCCCTGGTTTAAAAAACAGGAGGCCAAGGTCACTCGGGGCTCGGCAGTGTTGCTTGGAGACAGAGATGTAAAATGTGATTCCGCTACCAGTTGTGCGTCAGGATCAACCTGTTGTAAATTACCCACAGGGGAGTGGGCCTGCTGTCCTCTTATCAAGGCATGTCTATCAAATTCAAATCATCCAATTGGATCTTCCAGTAAAGCCAAATAGAGAATAAACCAGTGTTTGTTAAAGTGATAGTTCATTTTGTCATCCTTTACGCACTCTCGTGTTAAATCAAACCTGTATGATTTTATTTCTTTGCAGGACACAAAAGAAGATATTTTGAAGAATGTTGTTAACTGGCACCCATTGACTTGCATTGGTTTTGTGTCCGTACAATCGAGAATGGGTGCCACCATTCTTCAAAATATCATTGTGTTCTGCAGAAGAAAGTTGGAATGACACAAGGATGAGTAAATGATGAGAGAATTTCCTTTTTGGGTGAAGCGTCGCTTTAAACCATGTTATATGCAAGGCCTGTGTGTGACTACTTTTTGCCCTCAAAACTCCAAATGTTAATGTTTTTGTCCTCTCACTTTACATTTGGTTTGGTTTGTTTTCAGTCCTCTGATGTCACTGGTTTGTTCATGCGTTTGCTCTTCACTGATTGGTTGAATGTTCTCTCTGTAGGCCGTGTGTTGTGAGGACCACGAGCACTGCTGTCCACAGGGATACACCTGCAACCTGGAGTCTGCGACCTGTATCAAATCCTCGAGTGCTCACAGCGTCTCGCTCACAAAAATACAAGCACCCTCAGAGGAAGAAGTGTTGTGTGACTCGTCATCACGCTGCTCAAACACACAGACCTGCTGTAGACTATCAGACTCCACGTGGGCCTGCTGTCCATATAAAGAGGTATGATAGAAACTCGCAGTTCAATATGATGAGCCAAAAAGTATAACGTATCCTCTCAAGTGTACTTAAATATGAATGAAAATATCTTTGTGTTTTCTGTAGGCGGTGTGCTGTAAAGACATGAAGCACTGCTGTCCTAAAGGACACAAATGTGACCCGGATGTGAAAGGTTGCACTAAAGAGTCCATGTACAACTGGTGGGCAAATTCATTTTAAGTGAATGTGGTGTGTATAAAAGCACAGCATCCCCTGATTTTATACTGACGCTGACCATTATGTACTCATAAAAACAGGCTACACCTTATATACAGAATGTTATTTTAAGGCATATTGCAGGAAAGTGGATTGTGCATTAAGTGTTTTGAAATATTTCGTTTTTAATGGAATCTAAATTTGAAGACATTTTTATTAGATCACACAATCAAGACGATATGTGAATTTGTCCGTTAGACTGTCCACCTCGAATGAATTCCGGACTAGAATCAATTTAGGCAGAATTTATTATTTCTCTAATTTTAGTCCCGCTGTCAGAGGTTGGAAAAATATTCTCAAAAATAGGATCCAGGTAAATGATGCCTTTTATTTCTGGATGTTGATTTATTTTAATATGTTAGGAATGCATTTGGACATGTTGCTGTCCGACCTGTTTAAACCGTCACATCACTCACCAAGAATCTAAAATCAGACACCGCGGTTAATGAGAAAAGCTGCTGAATACATCACCAGTTAACATCGTGTCAGTCACGACTGCACTTGAGCCGTGGCCAGATGTAAAGTGGTCAACAGTTTTACTCCGTCACAAGTCTCACATGAGAAAAAACAGTTTATTCTAGTAAACTGTAGTATACTAACAGTACTTTATAGTAATGATTGTTTAATATACAATACTGTAGTATTAACTATAGGAAATGGAAAATCATTTAAAATAATATATCTTAAAGTTAGTTTCAGAAGCACTATAGGATCTCGTTATTTTACTACAGTTTACTAGAGTAAATAATGTAGTTTATAATATATGTGGGTTTAAGAATTGTATTCCTGGTTAAAGCCTTTGGTAGATTTCACATGTTTTAAGAAGAAAATGGTCTTAATGCTTTTCAAAGTTTTCTCAATGTTTATTGGGAAGTACACATGTCATTCTCTATCATTACTACATCTGTTTGCTTTGATTATTTTTAAAGATCTTTTTCAGTGTTTATTTATGAAATGAATAAGTCCAATTGTTGACCTGTGATGTCATAAATTCAAAACGATTGTTCTTCCAGATTTTTTCTTCTATTCTGTTGAAGTGAACTTTGGTTGTTTTAGGTTATAGTTAAACAGATGAAAACGCTGAAATAAATACTTTTAAAATAGATTTGAGGTTGACTCATTCATTTCTCCTATATCTGTTTTGATCAACTCTGTGTGGTTGCTGTGGCAGCTGTTGCCACGGCGCGTGCTGGTCACAGATTGGTTTATGTTGCTGGGGTTCAAGATCCAAATGGATGGGATAACTGTGGTCAAGTTTTGGAAAAACATCTGATAAACGAACAAAACAGATTAAAACAGAGTCTTATTTATAAAAAGGTCCCTTGGCTGTTTGTCTTTAAAAGAGAGACTGTAGATGGGTTAACCAATCAGAGAGGCCGACACAGACGTGTGTGTTGGCTGATGGTATCTTGTTTCACAGTTTGGAGAGAATATGTGTGAGGTCTCACTCTTACAGGCTTAAACACTGCTGGCTGAACCCAAACAAGAGCTTTAAATCGATCTCACGAGCATTTGACTAAAGGAAGAAAACAGGATCATTTTGGAGAAAGCTTCCAGATTTCCAGAGCTCTTTCCTGGCTGTGTCCTTTGGTATGTTGACATTTTGTGTGTCAGAATGTGGAAACTTACACAAGATGTGAATGGACACCCCAGCAGTGCATGCAGAATGACAAAACTGAGAACAATAACATTAAAAAGCATGTTCAGGATCATTTGTGCATGTTGAGTTTTTGTTCCAAAACTGTCTGCTTTAAACAATCCTTGCTAAAAGTGTGTGTGTGTGTGTGTGTGTGTGTGGAAATGTATAAGAAAACAACATCAATCTTACAAAATGTGTTTTTTCATTGTGAAAATGAAGAAAGTGGATTTGAATGTGGGTTTAGATATTTAATTTTCTATGGAAAGTCACGTAAAGCATCAAAACACAATGTGGTTGTGAGGGTCAAAGTGTTTAAAAAATGACCTCACAGATATAATGACGTAAAATGAGGACATTTTTGGTTGACCTCGTTTAAAAAATGAATCCATCATAAATCAACTGAATCAGATTTTATTAAGACCTTTAATGTCAACAGGTAAATTAGGGATTAAAATATATCACTCGTGTGTTATGTAAGGGATAATGTACAGGCAGCCGGTTGTTATCGCAGAAATAATCCCCGTCCGTGATCAGAATGTGAAGCAGAGGGTCTTGTATCTCACTAAAGGGGCAATATTGTACATTATCCCGCTTATTACACGACTACTTGCCACGTGAGACAAAAAACTGGACATGAAATGTGAATTTTAAATATTTGATGATCTCATTTTTACAGAATGCAGACCTTCCGTGAGGAAAAGCCCGTTACTTTTGGTTTTAAGGAAAGAAACGACTTTCCATTGTCAAAGTAAATATAATGACATATATGTTATTTGATGACATATTTGTATTTAATTTGTCAAAGAAACCCGTCAAAATGATACTGGTTACCGTGTGTTATTAGTTTTGAGCTGGCCAATCAGAATCAAGCATTCAATCGAGCCATGTAAAAAATAAATAAAAAGTATGTGAAATATCCTCACTAATAAAAACATTGTATAGTTTGTGTGTAAACTTCGAAAAGGTGTGAATATTGTTGATAAGAGAGGCACTTGGAGCATATTTGTTAAAACGAGGAACCTGTGAACGTTAAAGAAACCACAAAGTCTCACTGCAACAGCATTGCACAGATCTGAGGTGTAAAAAGAACACATTTAAGAAAAGTCGAGCTCTGTTAATTGAATGATCCGGTGCGAAAAAGAAAAACTAAGACAGCTGACAGGCGAGGAGGCAGCATGCGGCTTTGTGCCAAAATGTCACTAGGCTATTAATATACTGACCAACTGCCCTTGAATGAATCCACAACACGATCAGTGAACGTCTGTCCGTGTGTATCTGTGTCAGGAAGTGGCTCTGTAGGATGAAAATGCTTGTGTAATAATTTCATCCACACCCTGTTTCTGGGGAAGGTTAGGAAACCCTGTCATCTATCTTGTGCCCCGGTCTTCTTATGGGCCCCTGTTCGTGTTTCATGTTTCAGACGTATAGACGGAGGAATGGCCATACCCACCATGTTTCATTCGAGCAGGCTTACAGAGGAGTCCATGCTTACTGAGACGGGCTCAACGGGGGGC
Organism: Triplophysa dalaica; assembly: GCF_015846415.1. NCBI lineage: Eukaryota > Metazoa > Chordata > Actinopteri > Cypriniformes > Nemacheilidae > Triplophysa > Triplophysa dalaica. The sequence goes on along the minus strand of NC_079564.1, from coordinate 1,058,920 downwards.
GATGAGTGTGAAGAACACCCTGTGATCCAGACAAGAGATCTGGAGGAACTTCAGACGGCGGACGCTGGAATATCACACACACAGCCGAGGGGTGAGAGAGGGCAGTGTCTTTAAAGGCCAGTGGGTTCAAGAGACTTTACAGACCGCTTTATTTACTACACAGTATTGTGGCAACGGTTCAATGCAATTCAATCAGATGAGTTTTTGAAGACTGTACCATTTTTTCCTTACTTTCATCTTTAGGTGGCGAGTGTCGGACCTGTGCCCTTAGTAGTGTAGAAGACAGCAGCATCCAGTCTTACACGTACAACAGGTAGGTGCTTGTACTATGCAATAAGAAAAGTGAATCAATTTTTAGAAAAAAATTCATGATCAAATTTGCAGACAGATGGAGACGTTCTGCAGCAACTCCAGACTGAAAATCTGGGCAAAAATCTGAGCAAGTCTTGTAGTGCATTCCAGCCAATAGATTATAATGAGTTAAAAAAATCTTTATAGAACCTTTGACAAATGGCTGGAAGACAGATTTTCAGTCTGGAGTTGTTGCAGAAAGTTTGTGCCAGTCTGCAGATTTGGTCATGTATTGTTTTCTATGTAAACGTTCAAAAAGTCTGCAAGTGCATGATGTCTATTTTTTTTTTAATCTGTTCCAATTTTAAAAGTCCTCTAGTGTATTCCAGCCTTAAAGAACCTTTTTTTCACCACAAATCATCTTTTGTAATACGGAAAGGTTCTTTGGATGTTAGATGTTAGTGGAATCATTTAGACAAAAATGGTTCTCCCATGGCATCGAAGAACCCTTTGAAGCACCTTTATTTTAAAGGGTAAGTCTCAGATATTTTTCCTGAGAAATGTTTCTGTCCTTAGAGTTTGAGAAGAGATGTCAGCAATGTGTCAAACTGAGCTCAGATTTGTCTCGTCTGCAATCAAAAGTCAAAACTATATCAACTCAAACATTCCAGATTATTTTGCCTCTACGATCTTCATTCATCTTACACCTCTACACTATTCATGAATATTAACAATTGTCTCATTTCTTTCTGTTTTTACTTATCCGAAGCCTAAACTAACACTGTTTTGTTATTCACAGGTCTCTCTCAGACACGTCGTACACTTCATCTGAACCTGAGGCAAAAACTACGGCGCATTCCTACAGAAAACATCACAGGAAACACAGAACGAATGCAAGAAAACCCAGGAAAACATGGCGAGAAGATGATGATGGGCGGAAAGGCTTGAAGGAAGCGGGATCAAGTAAAAGAAATGCTTCAAGAAACCACAGTTCCTCAAGATGCTTCCAGCGCTCTCCGTTCTCCTCAACAACAGAGCGTCCATCTCAGTCTCAAACCCCAGACTGTCTTTGGGATTGTCCTCATGAATTCACTGCTATCAAGTCCTGTTTGTGGCTTCACAGACTGGAGATGGATTTTCCTTCAACCGTTGAGTCTCGCAGCACATTTTCTGACCATTTTGAAACAAACTCTGCCTATATTTACGCAGAAAGCATTAAAGGCTTGGATTCTTGCTCTACTTTTGTAGCGGACAGTGATATCCACAATCCCAATGCCATCAGCAGAGGGCGAGACTTGATATCTGTCTGGAATGGTCAGGACCTTGAGTATCTTTACATCTCTAGTGAAGATAAATCTAGTAACGTGTCCACTTGTAGTACACAGGCTACAGCCGGCTCAGAATGTTCCAGTCACTTTGAGACCTTCAAAGACATCGACTCTGAGAGCGGTGCGGGAACCGACTACGGCTGCAGTATCGCTGAGGCCGTGTGGGGTTCAGCTTCATCTCCGTCCAGTGGCAGTTCATGCTGCACCACCGACCGGGACTCTGAATCCTCATACTGTACCATCAACAGACAAACAAACACCTCTGATTCAGAGAGTCCTGATGTCTCGTCTGTTCATGGCTTTCAAAAGATTACCTTTGAGTCAGTTGACAAACGCGAGGGAAATCTTTACTCCCGTGATGCTCTGAGACCACACACCGTAGAAAAAGTCGGTAGAGATGCAGAGGATGAGATCCTCTCCCAACCGGATTTGAGTGAGCTAACGGATGTTGTCATTCAAACCGAGCGCTGCCACTTCTCCGATATATTTTGTGAGATGATTAAAGAAGCGACACAGGAGAAAGTCGGCGAGAAAATGAATATAAATGCGGGATTTCTATTCCACCCTAAGCAGGTAGGACTTTCATAAATTAAATTTGTTTTCAGAGGATCAACCGAAGATGTTTTTTGATGATAATGTTGCACATGTCATTTCAGTTTCTCCGGGCAAAGAGCTCAAGATATCGCGAGGGTCTTGAATACTCAGTTCTCCGACACATCCAGAACGGCTCGTATGGAGATGTCTTCAGCATCCGAGACAAGCAAACGGGATTCACGTGTGCTGCCAAGAAGGTGAACATCTTGTTCGTCCATCTAATACAAAAGGTGTGACTGGAGATCCTTGACGGTATGTGTTCGCTCTTGTAAAGATCCCCCTGTGTAGTTTTCGGTGGGAGGAAGTGGAAACTTGGAGTCGACTGAACGGTCCTCATGTCCTCCAGCTGTATGGAGCGGTGAGAGAAGGACCCAATGTCATGCTCTTTATGGATCTGAAAAGAGGTCAGAGGTCAAAACGCTGTTACAACGCAAGGTGAGTTTTGTTCTCGATTCATTCTCTCTCTCTCTCTCTCTCTCTCTCTCTCTCTCTCTTGCAGGTTCTTTAGCTCAGGTGCTGAGGATGAGGGGTGGAATCTCTGAAGGTCTGGCTCTTTATTATCATTATCAGGTGGTTCAGGCTCTGGAACATCTGCACATGAGACGTGTGGTACATCTGGATGTCAAAGGTTCGTGGTTGGTGCTTCAGTCACAGTCATATATTCATAGATGGCAAATTCGACCCTGCGTACACATGTCCGCCATTTTGGAACAGTCAACGTTTGATAGTGAATGAGATGTTTATACCAATGTCCAACTTTTGCTCTTATATTTTGTTGAACAGCAGTAATGTTGCTTGCCATTTTTAAACATCTTCCAAATCTAATTCAATGGTCTCAATCTCTCAAACGTAGTTGATAATGTGTTGCTGTCAGAAGATGGCAGACAGTGTTTCCTTTGTGATTTTGGGCTTTCTGAAACCCTCAGTGAGGGAGGATACAGCACCAAAGCTTTCAGAGGTGACCACACTCACCCCATCTTTTCAACCACACATAGGGCTGTCACGATTATTAAATAATCTTCTCATCCTGATTGTTTGATCTTATTGCGATGGTTTCAGATCATCGCAATTATTGCACATCTCTCATGAATTGTGTATAAATAACACACGCTGTACAATATCGTGTAATACGTACACCAAAGTTCGATTTGGTAGCATACAATACGCCTATTTTTGAGTGCATATTTAGCATGTGTGTATATTAAACAGCAATTTGTCTCAGTAACCTGTCCCCAAACCCTAAACCTAATGTTAGCGTGCGTGCATATTATTACCTCTACCTGAACCCAAACCCTAAACCTAACGGTATTATTTTTATTATTTTAGTGTTTCCTCTTCATGTACGTATGGCTGCTCTCCACCCAGGTGCACGCAAACATTGGCGTATCATATGCACGCAAAATCAAACTTTGTGTACATATTACATGGTAATGCAATAGCGTGTTATTTATACGCAATTGATGAGACCGGGTTGATTTTTTTTTTGAGAAAATAAAACATTCTTAAGTTAATAACAATGTGGCTGTTTCAAAGATTCATGTCAAAGCTCTAAAACAGACAATTAATCCTCATAATCACAATGATTTATTAGAGAATTAATCATCAGCTAAATTTCATCATCATGACAGCCCTAACGCACATATATACGGTTTGCTTATAAATATGTATTTGTTTGCATTGTTTACCCCATCTGTAAGTCGCTTTCGATAAAAACGTCTGCTAAATGAATAAATGTAAATGTAAATATACACATGCTTATAAATCACAGCATGTTGAGTGTGTGGTGTGGTGTGTGCAGGTAATGTTTTGCGTGGCACAGAGTCACATATGCCCCCCGAGGTGGCGAGAGGGGATCGGCGCTGCTCTAAAGCAGATGTCTGGAGCAGCTGTTGTATGTTACTGCACATGCTCACTGGACATCAGCCCTGGACGCGATGCTTTCCGCATCCGCTCTATCTGAAGGTAATCACAAACTCTTGAGAACTCTTAAATAGAAACAACTTTTTTGGGTGAACCCTCCTCTGTATTTTCAACTATGTGGCTATGTTTTGTGTCATTGTAAATGTGTTGTATAGATTGCGAGTGAACCCCCTCCAATATGGGAGATCCCATCTGTCTGTGACCCCCTGACCTGTGATGTCATCAAGGCAGGACTGGTTAAGGAGCCGAGAGACAGACCCTCAGCATCCGAGCTTCTGCAAAAAAACGTTCAAGCCCTCAGAACAGGTTCACACTGATTTTCAATGCGTATCAAGCACTTGGAGGGTAATGAAATGTGTGTTATGTAAATACTTAAATCAAATCTTTGATTTTTTATCCACCTTTAGTGTGTGGGCTATCTGATCCCGACCAAGATGTAACGCCAACATTTGAGGACTGGCCAACCTCGTATGACATATCCGTCTCATCCACCACCGCAACTCAAAAGCCCCCGGAATCCTCTGTTAAGACGACGGCTCCTTCTGTGCCGGAAAACCTCTCTGCACCCATAATCCACTGGGTGAGCACATGGAGAGAAAGAGCGGCCTGTGAGGATGATTCAGACCCCGCAGCGAGAGACTCAGAGGAGGATAGCGAATGGGAGGAAGATGGAGAAATGAGTCAGCTGAACAGAGACCAAAAGAACAGTTGGACGGAGAGACCGCGGGGTGCTGATAATGTGGAAAAAGACACATCGGTCAAACCGGATGAGGAGACAGACGTATGGGATGAAGACGTAGCCAAGGTCGAGATCTTCGAGCGGACCGAAAACCGCGGGGATGAAACCGGCACTGAAGAAAGAAAAACTGATGTCACGGCTGATCACGTCACAGAAAAGAGAGTGGTGTTTGGAGATTGTGGCCGAAATGACAGAGGACTTCTTTTAGAAGAAACTGAGAGCTTTGATGGTGAGTTCAGAAGCTTTGGGGAGGATGAAGAGACCGATGAAGAGGTGGAGAGCGATCTGGAGAGTCTCAGAGAGCTGGGCAACGACTGGACGCAGGAGGAGTGGGAACCCTTCCTGCAACTCCAGACGCTTTACCGCTCTAAAGATTCTCATCCCCAAAGTGATGGAACCTACACGGATTCAGACGAAGAATCGGTCACACTGATGCAGAACGGTGAGATTGTTTTGTTGTCCTAGTTGAGCTTCATCAACGGCCATCTGTCAATTTTAGTGCATCATTTCTAAAAGACTTACTTTCTAAAAATACCAATGCTGTATCAACAAAGGCTTGTCTACTAGTGTTCAGGAGGATCCTCACCCTATTTCACCAGTAAAGAGTAAAATGCGCTAGTTTGTTTGTCATTTACATACACTTTGAACCAAGGTTTGCTCACAAAGAGTCGGCTAACAAAAGCCAATCTAGTCGAAACAGGAATTTATGTTCATATAAATTGGTTGCAGCAGAAAAAGATGCAGGGTTACCTGATTCTTGTGAACAACAAAGTGTCACCTTTATCGGCCCCTGTGACTCTGAGCAAGACCTTTCTGAGGAGGTAAACACATACACAAACATCAGAGCATTTGAAGATATCCAAGCAACCAGCTAACATCATGTTCCTCCTTGCAAGGACTCGGACGATCTGAGCTCGGGGGTCTTTTCCTCATGCAGCCCTACAGATGAGCACAGCTTTAATGTTGATTGGTCAGTGTCAAGCAATCAGACGTCGTCTTGTTACTTTGAGGGTATGTTTCTATGGCACATTTCATATGTGTTGCATTGGCAGTACAGACATTTGTGTAAAATTGTACCCTTGCATGTATTTATTCAGATTGGTGTGTTTGTGTGTAGGTCTTGGTGTAGATATATGGGTTGAAGATGTAAGTGGCGAGAGTTTAAAGATCAGAGAGAGACCTCAAGTGAAAATCGGACACGTTGCCGTGGGCATCAGCGAACAGGTGGGAATTCTCTTTAAATGGAATTCATATTTTGTAGTGATTCTTGAATCGTTCCTGCTGTCATTTAAATTCTAGCTAATGTCAATGTTTTTTTTTTGTATCATAGATATCAATGAGAGTCTTCAGTTTGGCCACTCTGGATGGGCGGCTGGTCTCTCCAGACACAGAGGTGTGTGAGTCGGGCATGTGGCTGCAGTGTGTTCCCGCTCCTGACGGAAGCCCCAGCTGGGACTGGAGGGTCAAAGATGGAAAACTAGAGCTCCAGGAATATGACGGACATTCAGATACCTGCTCGACACTGCCACTCTAGCAAGAGTGACCTCAGTGAACACACAGAGACATCCCATTCCACTTCATTTCGGCTTAAGGACACTTGCTTCATTTGTTCTTTATACTTTATGTAAAGAGAGCTATGTATAATTTGACTAAATTGACCTAATGTGATAAATTTAACAGATAATATAAAACATACTATTGATTTAGTATGAGAAACTATAGAGGGTATGCATTGACGTCACTTTCCCACGTGAACATGTCGGGACACGCCCCCCTGGGTGGCAAAACGGCCAGTAAAATGTCTGAGGACAATCGGAGAAACAAAGAAACCGGGAATTGTTTGCTGAATTTACAAGCAGCCTCGACGGTTACGGCTTTATTAAGATTTACAAAGGAATCCGGTGTTAATCAACACTGAAATATTGCCTGGATTCGCTCTTCCTGTTATTTTAAGCAGTCATTTCGCTGAGTGTTTGCCACCCACGGGGACGCGCTCCTGCGTGCTCACGTAGTGTTCACGTGGTAAAGTGACGACACGTCCATACCCTCTATAGGCCTACTGTGACATGTTTGTATTCAAGGATAAATGACAAATTCTTGTTTTATATTTAATGGTTTTATTTGTATTTATTTTACCGACCTTATTGTTAGTACTTGTACTGTTATTGTTACATGTATATGTTTAATTATTACTAAACGGGTTGGAACATAAAACCAGAATAATCGCTTAATTTTACATGCATCGATTTAACATTTTAAATAGATGAGAAAATGTATTCATTTTTAATAAAGAGAAATTAAATGTATTTCGTTAATAAATAAGGAAGCAGAGATGTGTCATGTAAACTAAGGCGTGTCAATCCATCGAAGTGAGTATTTCCTCATTTCCCAAATCCAACCGGATTAGTTTTTATCATCCTGATTGGCCTTTACATTTAAAGGGCGGGATTACGCGTTCCTCTCCTCCTGCGATTGGATATCTATTTCAAGTGGGCGGGGCCTGTCACGCCGGTGCGTTGAGTTGCGACATACGCCATTTTGCAGTGACAGCGGTGCGCTAAAGCAGTGGAGACAGAAACCTCGAGAAGTTCCCGTTTAGAGGTGATTTTATTTCATTGTCCTCACGAAAAACACGATCACTTGTCGACAACTATTTTAGTCGTTTAGAGAAATCTTTTAAATGACGGAATTAGTCATCTAAAGCGCTTGTTAGCATCTCTTCTCTTGGCTGTAACGTTAGCTAGTTGGCTAATCTGCTAAAGATAGTTGATCCATAAAATGACTTTATTTTGAGGAAAAACCTTCACCTTCCTCAAATACTCATTGTTTTGTGACTTTTAATAGTCTAATGAGATGTCTAAGGTTATTTCTACGTGTTCACAGTAGAGATGAGTTTGTATTGTTATAAGGTTTTATAACACACGGTTTATGGCATTTCATCCTGAAATATAAAAAGAACACAGTCTTGTTTTAAGAATGTAGCAAGTAAGTTAGACCAATATTTACCTTATAAATAAAGTATTTAAATAAAAACTGCTTTGAAGCCTGGCTTGTTTTTAAGGTAATGTAGAGATTTCTGTGCACGGCAGATGTGATGTGACCGAAACTTATGTTTGATATTTTACATTTTATTCACGAACACTTAATACAACGATCTTATTTAAATGTCAAAATGAAATTTATGATCATGTGGTTTATGATATTGTGTTTTTTCTCTCATGTTTGCAGTGAGCACCATGGGGAACGTCTTTTCGAACCTGTTCAAGGGTTTATTCGGGAAGAAGGAGATGAGAATTCTCATGGTCGGTCTTGATGCCGCTGGAAAAACTACCATCCTGTACAAACTGAAACTGGGAGAAATAGTGACCACCATTCCTACTATTGGTACGTCTGAGGACTTTATTTGTCTTTCAAGGTTTTGTAGTGCAGTACCTGATTCACACACCCTCAACACAAACATTTGAAATGTCCTTGACTTGTATTGCTTGCTGCACAAATCTTCTTTGTTCCTATATCGACATTGCTGGATGACTTTACGGTTGGGTCATGTGTCGCTGTGAATGTTTAATATGTGTACGTAAAGTTCAGCCTTTCAGTTGAACATCTTTTCTTTTGTTGTGTCGTGTTTTGTAGGTTTTAATGTAGAAACTGTAGAATATAAGAATATCAGTTTCACGGTGTGGGACGTTGGTGGCCAAGACAAAATCAGACCACTATGGAGACATTACTTCCAAAACACTCAAGGTATGAGACGTCATGGCGGTGGCTAAAAAGATAGAATAAGCAAACAAGAACTTTAAGTCAATAAACTTTGTGTTGCGTTTTATTGGACAGTTACCACTGGATATCATATTGAAACCAAAGTGCTTGTTTTTGCAGACTAGCTGCTTAATTACTTTTTTACTGACGTAACGTAAGAGGTGACAATGACATCAATGTTTTTCTAACTACTCCTGTTTATTTGTTTTAGGTTTGATCTTTGTAGTGGATAGTAACGACAGGGAACGTGTTAATGAAGCCAGAGAAGAATTGACGAGAATGTTGGCAGAAGACGAGTTGCGTGATGCTGTTCTTTTGGTCTTTGCAAACAAACAGGTGCGTTATCACTGTGTTTGTAGCATCGGGTGTGCCAGTGCACTTATTGCCAGGGTTTCTATAGTCATGAATGTCTTGGAATTTCTCACATAGACGTGATTTTTCCTTATAAATAAGTATTTCTGTATTTTTTGACCTCGCTAGGATCACCAGCGTAAATAGCATAAAATAAAATTTATTTCAATTTGTGACGAGGTGGGGGTTTGGGGATGTAGTCATCATGCAGCCGACCAACAGGATCCTTTCTACAGTCTGTACGCCATGCACACGCTTGTTTTAAATGCAAAGCGACCGCTTCATTCAGAACATAATTTTGAGAGTTATTCATATGTATCCAGAGAGTCTATGAAAAGTAGACCCTCATGCACACATGTTTTGGTTCTCAAAAAAGCATGTGGTGTCATTTTGAATTAATGCGGAACTGAACAGCGTCTTTAATGTATTCAGAAAATGATGTGTCTGGAAGTTGAGAAGTCTATACAGTATGATATGCTTTAACATTATTACATGATCTATATATAGAGACTAAATTATGCCATTTTCAATACCTTTATTATATGCGGATTAATGCGCTGTATGAATGACATAGATGCGCCATCTAGTGGCCACAGTATTCTTTCCTTTTTGTGTTCAATTATGGTTTAATGAATTATTGCTGATTACAGTAAAATTAAAAGTTTGCCTATTATAAATTACTCAAGAGATACCATTTGTAAATCTCATCTTATTTGACATTAACATAATATATTTGCACAAAGCATCAACCTCTTTTATTAAATCTGGTTTAGGTGACTAATACAACTAATACAAATTTGAACTGATATTTCAAACAGTTGACTGTTTTTAATCATGTTACATTTAATAAGTAACATTAAAGACTATTTTTTGGGTGGATTGGGGTTGGGCGAGGGTGCCTACAGTCTTCCTTCTTTTTTGTGCCTGAAATCATTTCAATAGTACATTTTCTATTGATTGCAAAGAATTCTTGTCTAGTAGTCATGAATTATGATTGGAAGAGTGATGGAGGTTTATCGCTCTGCAGGTGTGAGACATGAATATTGTTTTAAATGAACTCCTGGTTAGGGCCTTATATGTAGACTTGCGCACAACTACTAGTTTACGTTTAATTATTCATGTTTAAGTAGATCTGTGGCTCTGATTCGTAAATAATAAATGAATTGGTGATTCCTTTTGTGTTTTTTCTTTTCTGCTGTCTATCACAGGACTTGCCCAATGCCATGAATGCAGCGGAGATCACAGATAAACTCGGGCTTCATGCCCTCCGTCATCGTAACTGGTACATCCAGGCCACCTGCGCGACCAGCGGCGACGGGCTCTACGAGGGGCTTGACTGGCTCTCCAATCAGTTGAAAAATCAGAAATGAACCCGTCTGCCGTCTTCAAATGTGTGTGTGTGCGCGTTGTATGGATGAGTAGATGTGTGTGTTTGAGAGCGTGAGACACACACAGCTACAGTGCTGACCCAGACTTTGACTGATCTCAGTATCCCTGCGTCCTTCCCTACACTCATTGAGGATTTGGCATGGCTGACTCAGACTGTGTTTGTGTGTGTTAGGTGTGCATAGTAAAGCGTTTATCTTTGATATGCACGTTAGCAGAATGTATTGTGTTTATGTGTGTATGAAGGCTTCTCTGTCTGTTTGTGGTTTGGGAATGACCCTGGCGTGCCTTTTATACACACACCTCTCCTCTCGTCGTTCCACCTCACAAACTGTTCCATGACTCTGTTTTCTCGCAGCATACTGCACCATGCGTGGTTTTCACATGGCAAAGAAAGAACCAAGGTTATCAGAAATGAACTGCTCTCTGCAATAAAACCCCATCCTCCTCAGTATTACGGGCATGCTGAGTATATAACCCATCACATAGTGTTAAAAATACACATAAAACCTGCCCTGGGTACCTTTAGGAAACAATGCATTGTAACCTGTATCAGGTCAGGATCTATTTGTCCAGACAACCCCCCCACCAGCACCACCAATCTTGATTGTTCTTTTGAGTCATTTGAAAACTGTGCCATTTTATTTTCTGCTTTCAGATTTGTTTTAATTTGTGAATGTGTTCAGATGTTGGTAGTGGAGCTGTGTGCTGATCTCTGGTTTCCCGCTGTACACTACCAGCCGCCTCACAGAACCCAAGCACAATCACAGACTGCTGAACATTCCCCCACCAAATTGTTGGATTTGATTTGAATTAAAAACATCAAATATTATGTGTTGCTTTTATATTTTGTTCTTGCATACTGGTAGAGGTTGTGACATCACTTCTGAACTTCTTAAAAATTAGTATTTTTTAAAGACAGTATTCTTCTAGATGTAGATAAGATTATTTTAAGGTCAGGCTCTTTGACCTTTAAAACATATGCTTACAAAAAATATCTGCGTTCGTGTACTTCTTAAAGTCATCTTGGAAGTAATTTGTTGTTTATTCTGAGGTCTGTGACTAACAAAACAGACAAAATAATTTTCTTAAAAGATATTTATGTCTTGTGTGTTATTCCGATTAATACAAGTAATATAATTGAAAGGGGTTAGAAAAATATATCATCTTAAATCATTGGTATATTTATTGATTCTTTATTTATCATGTAGGTTCTTACAATATAGCAGAAGTAGTTTAAATAAGTATTTAAATAATATTTTCAAAATTTGTTTGTGTATTTCTTCCGTTACTTTTATAATGTGTGTTTCACACACATGAGATATGTTTACTAATAAGAGGTCATTAGTTGGAGTCTGGGGTTGCCTCTGTTAAAGTTAAATTGCAAATGCAGTATCGTCTCTTCTGTCCTGAATCAGGAGATTTTTTTGTGAATTCTGCCCTCCAAACACACATTTCAAAATTACATTTATTTTAGCTTTTGGGTATAAAAGTAAATATTAAAACAATGGTACGCATTAGGAAAGCCTCAACCATACACTGGAGAAAATGACATTCTTACTAAGCATTTTGTTCTTGTCTCATTATACAATTATTTGTGACCTAAGATATTTGGCCTTGTTTTATGAAAAACAATATAAAAATCATGTAGATTTATGGTAAAAACAAGCAAAACAAAAAAATAAACTTGAAAATAGTTTAACCTTTTTCTTAAGTACCTAATACCTAACCTAAAAAGATTTCAAGTGTTTTCCCAAGAAATGTCAGAAGTTTCATGAAAATATAATGTTCTAGAATTCTGTACTTGGAAATGGTCCAGGTCACCGCAATTTAACGATTCCTTGATATTTTGTTTCATTTCATACTTGTTTTACAGGTTGACTTACATTTTTATGTCCCTACACAGACAATAATAATTTCCCGACGTACATACACAAAACAAGTCAATAAGCATTGGCCATTTCTGTAAATAAGTCAATTAACGTTCAGTTTTTATACAAGCAGTTTAAATAACTGAAATATAGGAGTAGATGTTCACCAATAACTATTCCGGAACAGGTGTCAAAATACGCGCCTCACCTCACAGGTAACGCGCATGCGCGAGCTCACCTGATGGTTGTTTTCTGCGCACCTGTAATCGACGGGTTTGGTCCGCCTACCGCTGAGGTGTTTTCAGGCGATACTCGACTGGTAGTTTGACTTTTGTGAAGACGATGTTACTCATGCTGAATGACAAACTCGTCAAACGCTCTCACACTTCTGTTTATGTCGCGATAAACTGTAACCGAAGAGCTGTCACTCACAGAGGAGCGCGAGCTGCGTGTCGGTGAGTCTTTCTGCCCGCAAACGCGTGAAAAAAACTATAACTTGAATGATACCGAACGTATGATAAACAGACTTGACACAAACTGCCCTATTATGTCGTTTAGGTTGATTTTTAATACGGTATAATGCCATTTTACGATGTTGTGTTGGACTATGATACCGACAAATGTTTATTTAGCGTAACTTTAGTGCCACGTTGCTTCATATTTTTTACTTTTGAAAATAAACCAGGGTTTGATAGTTAACTTATAATTACCATTTTTTTGTCGATACGTTTGTTGTTTCATAGTATTACTACAAAAATCACCCACATAAACAAATTGCCTACTGTAGTATACTTTAGTGCTTACTGTAATAACTTGAAGTGTCTTGTTGTATATTATAGCGATCGCTACACTTTCTTCATGTACTCTGCAGTATTCTCAAGTATTAATTATAGTGAAGTGATAAACTGTAGTGTACTTTACTTTTTGCTATATGATAATGTTTAAAACTCTGTAGGGTCTAGGAATTTTACTACAGTTTACCATAGTATATATTCATGTAAATGTATACATTTTTTCACGCGGAACATGGTTAATCTTTGGTTCTTGTAATGATAAATGTGTAGTAACTAGGGCTGTCACAGAATAAAAGTTTGTGATAACATAATATATGTCTGTGAAATGCATATTAGTTTTGTATTAAAAACACAAAACATACACATACTCTTCTATATATTTAAATTTATTCATTTATAATTACCAATATTGTAATTCTAAATAAACGTTTATTAATTGTTATGGTTTCCTCTAATATATGCATTTATGTGTGTGTGTTCATAAACACAAAATGAATATGCACATTACACCGACATATATTACGTAAACGCAAACTTTTATTCTGGATGCGATTTATCACGATTAATCGTTTGACAGCCCTAATTAGTAACTATGGTTTAATTACATATAAACCATTGTTTTTTTTTGTAATGCTGACTGGATACTGTGTCCATGCATTGTGTGTTTATGAACTTAACTTTCGAAATTAAACTATTAAACTTCAGGCAGTGTAACAACCAATCTAAAGCATATAAACAAGAGCTTTGTTTTACAACACATGTTATGCGAATTCACTTCCCCATCGCGCCACTCCTGTCATTAAACTGTCATGTGTAGACCATCCCACCATCAGCTGGACTGATGATTTCACTGTTTCCTGAGGGACTTTGAATCGTGAACCTTCTTTGTTGTGTGATGTAAGCAGAGCTCTCCGTCTTGTTGGCGTACACAACAGAGCTTTATTTCCCTAAGAGTGATTTCACCCTTTAATTTGACAGGTGCAAAACAGTGTTTGTTTGTGTGGCTAATGTTACGTTCCACCTCTTCTATCTGCTACTGTGAAACACAATCACAGAAACCAAACCTTTGCTATTTATTTACTTGGAACAATAGAAACAAGAGCATTTGATTGGTTTACTCCGACACCACAAACCTTAAACAACCTCGCTGAAGTGTCAACAAGCGTCAGGTGATGTTTTTGTTTTCCATGCGTATCTCCGTGTTTACGCGATTTACACGCTTGAGTTTCAGTGCCAGCTTCCTGGTTCACAAGTTCGGTCAACACTAGTGACTAGTCAACAGTTTCGTCTCCTTTGGGAACGGCAAATTAAAGAAAGAAAGGTGTGACTGACACGCGTGCGGGTTTGGCATGCATCATAAATGTAAAACACTTTTATTGTCGACGGCTGTTAAGCAGGTTCTGCCGTGTCGATTGTTTCTTGAGTAAAGATCTATTTTGGGAAGGGCGACATTATCCTCAGGCACACAAGTGCCAATTTTGAATGTTGTTGTGACATGCTCAAGAGTAGGAAATAGTTTTGCGTGTGAATCACGTCTGTAGGTGGTCACGTGTTTTGTCAGTGCTGATGTGTTGCATGCAAATGAAAGATATGTCCTTCATTCGCAGCGGTGATGGAGGTCAAAGGTTGCAGGTCAGAGGTGGAAGTGTTTAGCAGGTCATCGGTCGAGATGATGTCCAGACCCGATTCTCTGGCGGTTAGCTGTTCTTCGTCACAGAGCTTTCAGACGCCTCGATCTCTTCCTCTGACTATCACAAACACACACAGGTAACTTAACACGCTTTCTGTTTTTGTTATTTTGTGACTGTGGTTGAACGGCCAGATGAAAAACACTTCATCGTGAGCTTTTGATGCCAATTCAAAATCCAGTTTCAACTTCCCGCTGTTGAATATTTCCTTCATGAATTCTCTTGTCAGGTCTCGGGGGGATTTCCGACCAGCTTCTGATCCGTTGATTCCCAATCCATTTCCTGAACTGTGCAGTCCGACACACTCGCCCGTGCTGAACACGTCTCTCGGCAGCAGGGAGAAAGCGTCCGACAGCAGCGAGCAAGTAAGTCTGACTGGATGGTTTATTGTCTGAACGTCAATTAAGCGGTGACAAACTGACAAGGAGCCGCCGGCGGCGGTATCAGTTCTTTATAGTCACAATAGGTGACAGGCGTATGACATGCCCGCCTGCGGGGAAAAACAAGTTGATGTTTGCGCGCACACGTGTACACGACAATATTAAAGTGCGATAAGTTCACATTCATGTCAGCAGAACTACACAACAAGCGTCTAAACATCAGCCCATGCTAGAAGAAACAAAGTTTGCGAGTGACTTTATGATACACACACGGTTTTCTCTTGTGCATCGGAGTATCCGTTTGTTTATTTAAAGAGATAAAGATGTTTATTTTATATTTGTGTCAAAGTACTTGTGCTGTGATTCTGGTTAATCCTAATTGTTCTTTGTTAAATCAGGAGCATACATCGTTGTCATGCGTGTCTGATCTTGGTGTGTGTGTGTGTAGGTTCTGAGGGTGTATGGCGATGGTACACACAGTCGTTCAGTCTTGGTGTCGTCAGGGGCAACCGCACATGATGTGTGTCACATGCTGGCTCAGGCGGCACACTGTATGGATGAGGAGAGCTGGGCACTCATAGAACATCATTCTGCTTTGGGTCTGGGTAAGGTTTTCTGATATAGACGGTTTTAAAGTGACATCATAAACGAACGTCGTGGACCGCCCTTAACTTCCTGTACACATTCACAAATAATAAAGTGCTTGTAGATTATTTCTGATAAGTGGATCCATTCAACAAATTGTTAATTTAATAAAATGAACATACAAAAAAATCAGTAAATTGTATGATACGATAAATGTAAATTCATATTTAAAAAATCATTAATTTTAGACACTAGCCAAACACAGACCGGAAGTCAACTGAAGTCCAGGTGTGTTCGTTCCATAAAACTGTCTATTGGTCAATTCTGAAAGGTGAAATGTCATTTGTCTTTTTTATAATATTTAACTTTATTAAGTTTTAACATGTGCTTTTACAATCACCATTCCCATTTGTAAACATAAAGGCACACATTGCTTTAAAAGGAAATTCAGTAAAAAAATGTTTTGCATTGGAAATAGTGGACTGATTATATATGTGTTGCAAGCTTGCAGCACAAACTGACATTTGAATGATTATGTTTTTTTTAGGTTATTTTGCATTCATGTCATTTTATCCTTAATTTGACCACTAAATGCCTGTCAGGATTTTTTATTGTATAATGAAATGTTCACAACTTACTGTATTAAGTATAATTGCGCATTATTAACTGAAAGAGCCTGAAGGTGTAACCAAAACACGCTGTGTAATTGAGGCTTTCGCTGTTACATGGCTATTATTTTCACATCGCAAGGCCACACTTTATTCCGAAACGATAACAGGTGGATTGTTGATTGTCATTCTTGTGAATACTAAATGAACATATGTTTGTTACTCTCTTTTTTTTTCTGTGTGTGTTTATGAGGTGCATTTGCATTCTGACTTGCATGTGTTTTTCCAGAGCGCTGTTTAGAAGATCATGAACGTGTGGTACAAATTCAGTCCTCCTGGCCACCAGAGAGCGACACAAAGCTGATCTTCCGCAAAAATTACGCAAAGTACGAGTTCTTCAAAAAACCTGTGGTATGAAACCTTAAAATATTTTGTTGTGTGTGTAGGATTCAGTGATGTATTTGTGACATGTTGTTATCCTCAGATTTCATGCATTATACACTTAAATGTGTTGTTTTATCTTTGTTATTCTTGTGTTATGCAGCTGTTTTTCCCAGAACACATGATCTCCAACAGTGCTGATGTCACTAAAGGAATGACATCATCAGAGCTGGTGCAGGTAGGAATATGGAACAATGAAGGCTGATTGTTTTAGATCATGTCTTTTAACTCTTTAATAAAAAAATTAAAAAATCATGATGATTTGACCCTCTTCTCTCTATGTAGAGTTTGGTAAAGAGTGGCTCGTGTCCTGAGATCCAAGGGTGTCTTAATGTGAGAGAGGGCGGAAAGAAATCCTGGAAGAGGCTTTACTGTTTCTTACGGCGCTCAGGACTCTATTGCTCCAGCAAAGGCCAATCAAAGGTGTCGTACTGCCCACATGCTTCACCACTTTCTAATATCTTAACATTACACACACACACAAACATTTGTGTAATGTTGTGATTTTTGTAGGAACCTCGACACTTGCAGTTCATCGCAGATTTGGAGGATCTGAATGTGTTCACAGTGTTCAACGGGCGTAAACTTCACAGCGCTCCGGGCGAGCATGTCTTCTGCATCAAGGTAAATGTTAGTGATGCTTCAACGAATTCATAAAAAAAAATGCAATATTCTTCAACAGAGATGTGTTTGTGTGTTAGGCCTCGAAAGACAGGTTTCGATCACAGGACTTGAAGCTGATGTGCGCTGACAGCGAGTCGAGTCGAACGTGCTGGATCACAGCCTTCAGATTGTTTAAGGTTAATAAACTTGGAACACAATCCGACAGTTGCACGTGCATGTTGTTTGATTGTTTGTGAGCATGTGTATTTGTGTTTGTAGCATGGGAAACAGCTCCAGTGTAATTACCAGCTCGCCCAGTCGGGTTCTAGTGTGAACAAACCACGCCCAGAATCCAAGGTACAGTCACACACCTTACAGGACACGTAAAGACCCAATACAGCATTTGTAAAAGCTAATTCAAAACATCATTACAGTATGTCATTGAATTATATTAGAGCTTAGGAAACGTCAAAGAGCCCCCCGAAAGACACCAGAAGGCCCCTAGTTGAAATCGGTTTAGTGTGTGATTCTTGCTTCTGTCCTCATCAGTTTACAGACAGAGACGAGTCGATGGTTGCCATGGATTTTTCAGGGAACAGCGGACGTGTGATCCAGAACCCACACGAGGCCCAGATCGCCGAGCAGGAGGAGGGACACAACTGGCGGGTGTGTGTTTGATTTTTATGATGAAATCATTTGTTAAATGGGATCTCTGTGAATGTTTTCTCAAAGTGAGGTGTGTGTTGTTTTTCAGAAGCGAGAGTCTCTGCGATTCAGTTTACAGAACAGCACAAGTCAGGGGTCGCAGTTCACCCGCGAGCATTCCCGTGAGTGTAGTTCTGCACAAACTCCATTATATCATCTCATGCCATTTTTTTTATGTATATTGGAAGAGTTTGGATCCAAATTGAGATCATGGTTTAAAAAAAAAACATTTTGTGCATTCCAGTTAATATCAATCAAAGTCCAGTTGGTTTCTTTTGATTTAAGCCATAATAACAAAAACATACTGCTAACTAACACAATAAAAACATAACATATTCAAAAACTTTTTTATTACATTTTTTTAATCATCCATAGCGGTTCATCGGGTTCAGCCGTGGTTCCATGGGGGTGTGTCTCGTAGGGAAGCTCAAAAGCTGTTGGAGGAACAGGGTCAAGTTGACGGGTAGGTAGAATGTCCGTTTTTTTTTTTCTTTAGTGGTTGTCTTATGTTGTGTTTATTTATTTTGTGAATCCGTCTCCGCAGGATGTTTCTGATTCGCGACAGTCAGCAGCACGCACAATGCTTTGTGTTGTCCTTGTGTCATAAACTGAAGACAAAACACTACCTCATCATTCCTGTGAGTGTCACTCTGATGAATCGGTACACGTGTTTTATAGCCGTACGTGAATCTGGTTGAAACTAAATGCATTCAATTGTTATCTTTTTTGTTTATTCTTTGTGTCTGTAGTTAGTGCAGGGAGTACGTCAGTACTACACAATGGATGACGGTGTCACACTCTTCACAGATCTTCTGCAGTTGGTGGAGTTTCACCAGATTAACCGTGGCATCTTACCTGTGTGTCTGAAACACCCTTGCACTTGCATTGCACTCTGAACTTTGACCTTTGCCCTAACATCATACAAATCACTGGACTTTAACCTTGCGCAGTGCTTGAGTCACGAGATGTAAGGACATTCTGCAGTTTTTACAATTCACAATTTCTCACATGCAGGCCAATAATGTCTGTATATTTAAGTGCAAGCAAATAATTTATTTTTGATTTAATGTATAGGACTTACACACTCGCGATATTATTGTTTAACAGTCCCAACCACCCCAAATACTCAACTTTTTTAGTTTTGTTCTGTTCATTTTCTTCGCAAACTCTGTCTGTGTGTGTTTCTGAATCTGAAACGATACAGTTGAAGGAGAATTTTCATCCTCAGACAGCAGGTGGCGCACTGACACTTTGAGTAGCTAACAGGCTGGTCCTCTAAGAATAGTGCTGATTGCGTGAATAAGTTTTAGTGTCGTGTATGGATACTTTTATGACCCTAAGAAGTTGTGAAACGCAGTTTGAATGTAGCAGAATATATATGATTAAAGGGTGCGCATTTCATGAAGCAGAACATTAAAGTCAGTTTACATTTGTTTATCTATGTGGTTTTATTTAATTACCGTTCAGTATTTGCATGATGAGGTTAACAGTATTCAAAGATGTATCGCGATCGATAGCTCTACATTGAGCTTTTTAACACAGAATTGTCGCTTTACCGTTATTTTACTCGTTTACAATGTTTGTGTTGCTTAATGGGTTAGACATTGCTTTGATTCCCAAGAAACGCACAAACTGATTTATATATTTGTATGTGCTTTGCTTTAAGACGAGTGTGTGTGTATGTGTGGTTCTGGAATGCTTAAGTTACGTTGACATCACAAATACATCAGTTGTCAGGTCTCTACTGTGTTGTTGCCATGGAGATTATTCCCTTTAATATCCAAGGGAGGTCACCAGTCCAGAATCAAATGTACAGTTTGTCTCATTTCACTATGCTCATCTTACAGGGGTGCTCATCTTACAGTAGATGTTGACAAATAATGCATTACTATTGTATTTTAAGGGTAAATACAGAAGACAGAGGGTCGGTGAATGCTAGCTCATGGGTCTATACAAAGAAATATCAATATAAGGAAGTGTAAACCCAAATGCAGCCTCGTGTGTGTGTATTCTAAATGTGTGATTACAGTTTATTGCTGGATTAACATACTAGAGTCGTAAAGTAGCAGTATGTATTGTTTACTGTAGTACTGTTTGAAGTATAATTGAGATCTCTTGGCTTGTGACTTGCCAACCACGGACAGTCAACCGGTCCGTCACATCTTTTAGTTATTTATGACGTATGATTTATTTAAGACTAAACGGTGCTCCTAAACTTTCAAAAAAGCTTAAAGGGGTCATATGGCGCAAATTTTTGTTTATCTGTAATTTTGGTGTGTTAGAAGTTGCCCATGCATGCGTTAGACACGTAAAGCTACACAAATGAAAGTGTGCGAACAAAAGAGTCATTCTATCTAAGAGCGAATGTTCACCCAGACCTGTCTGAAACCCCTCATGTAACCACACCCCCACAAATCTACATCAGTTGGTGGTCTGATTTGACTAAGGTGGTATACCTGTCAGTACAATTGAAGAGGAACCTGATGTTCCAAATATGGTAAGAGGCGTTACATTTCCCTCACATGCTTGCAGTATTCCACCAATCACTACACACTGGTGAACTGGCCAATCAGAGCACACCTCACCTTTCAGAGAGGCGGAGCAAAGAGGAGATACAAACATGCACGGTATGTGGAAAATACAGCGTTTTCAATCTTAATTTGTGTATACACATTGCATTACATCTAAAAAAAAAGAAAAATGTTCCATTTAGCCATGTCATATGACCCCTTTAATTCTTCTCGAACACACCTATCCTACACATAAACACAAAGACACAGTTTTCTTGTGCATTTACGCAATCTGCTGTGTTGTCCTGAAACTAGGCCATAGAGAGACAAATACACACACGCCTTCTTCAGTTGTTTAACTGGTGTATGGGGGGATGAATTCATATCCATTTTCTTTTAGATGTTAGGGTTAGAGAGATGGCTTTGATGAACTTCACACTTATTGTGTTTATATAAATGAAAAATAAACTTCACTTGGCCTCAGATCTAGAGATATGCTTTATGAGATGCGTTTCACTCAAACATTTGTTTCCATAGTAAAAGCTTTTTATTTCTATATGACACTGCTCTTCAGGAGAGGTTCATATATTTCTGTGGAGTTGTTGTTTCTTCTGAAGATCAGATGACGCATGACTCTGAGAGTTTATTGTGACAGAATGAGGGTTGAATTTCAGGTACTGTTACGGTACGGTTATCCCATCCAAAGCCTGTCCTGCCATCACCCGCTTTATTTTTACCTGATGACCAAAATAAATGCTGCACATATAATCATATTAAGGTGGACATCATAATAAAAAATATAATAATTATTAAAGTGCATTATTACAATAATTATTATTAAAACATAAGAACTGTTAATTTAACATTTTATTTTTTAACGTTTTTAAAAATTATTGGTAACACTTAAATATAAGGTTGTCTTTGTTATGCATAAGCTATTATAAAATAGCAATAAACAGTACTTGTGCAGCATTTATTAATCTTAGTTTGTTAATTTCAGCATTTAATAATACATTTTGTATTAAAAGATTATAGCTGTATCTTATTTATAAATAAAAATAATCACAATTTATATTTATATTTATAAAACAGTAGTAATAATAACGTAAAATTATAATGTTAAATTATTGTCATCATAAAATGTAATAATATATTATGAGATTTAAAATATACCTATAATGAATTATTTTTTTATTGTTTCGTATTTTTAAAATACTTTTTTTACATTTATTATAAATATTAACATATAATATACAATAAATATGTTATAATTATTTATATTGATTATTTTGTATTATTGTATGTTTTTATGATATCTTTATTTACATTTTCTACTCAATTTTACTGCAGTGCACACATGAATCGCTCTTATAGTTCATGCATGTCTAAGTGTTGCTCTTCTGTATTTCTCTCTCTTGCAGCCTCCTGAAGCCTCCTTTTCTTTTCTCTTTCAATGGTTCAGTCCATGAACTTGCTCATCCCGTGTGCAGTTTTGGCTCACTGTACCTTTAAGAGGAGGGGGGCTGTTGGTGTGGGGGTTTACATGAATATCCTATGAGCTCGGTTTGTGCCATGCGGACCCACACACACACACACACACTCACTCAAACGCACAGGCACGCGCACACACCACGCCAGCCAGCCATAGGCTGGTGCAGACTGTTTCCACAGGAGCCGAGCAATAGAAACACAGAGAGAAGAGCTCCAGATGGATAATACAGAAGACGAGGTTGTGTGAGACGGCTGCGAGACGCCGAGGAGATCTAAAGCTGGTGGGAGGACAGCTCAGCCTCAGCAGGTATGTGGCGATGCACCATCATCTTCATCTGCGTTTGGGGACTGCCCTACACTTCTGTCATCATTCATCCATCTGAAAGAGCAGGTTTGCTTTGACATTGTGTGCTTTGCTTAAGGGGACGCTTCCGATCTGTGTATACGGCGTAAAACACTGACACGTTTTCTTCTCCTGAATGCCGAAGCTCCAGTTTCTAATGAGTTTAAGCAATCAATATTCATAAGGCACTTTTTATTCTTATATCCACAGAGAGACAGACAGGCAGAGAGAGAGAGAGACAGGTGCATTGACACTGTTCTGTGGGCACGGCGTGTCTTGATGCATGGCTGCTGTGGATTTTAATGGACCGTAATGGACCCTGAATACGAGCCATGATGCGTGTGAGCTATATGAAGAGATGTGCTTTGAACTCCTGTAAGTGTTTGTGTGTTTTGGACTGATGGGATGTGGGAACTGTCTCTCCATCATCTTATGGACTGCAGAGGGAGTGAGACTGGTGGATTGTGTATGAGAGAGACAGACAGAGAGAGAGAGAGAGAGAGAGAGAGAGAGAGAGAGACAGAGAGAGAGAGATGCTTTTGAGTGATCAGAGAGGGAAAAGTCCTTCCGTTGCAGGCGAACATGACAGAGGTGACGGTACAATGTTGTGAAGCCTACAATGGAAACACATCGTGTGAGGATAGAAGATGGTGAAGTATTGGAGACATGAGATATCTGTGTAGATGAGACGGGAAAGGGCATTAAAATCATAGAGTTTGACCTGACATGACAGGACTGGTTAAGAGGAGGAAGGGTAGAAGAACGGATGCGCTGCTAACAGAAGAGCAGAGGGACAGTGAGAATCAAGACATGGAGAAAAAAATGAGCGGACGATGAGAAATAAGACAAAAGTCCTGCCGTAGTAAACAACCATTGATAGATTGCAAATAATGCAATGAAAATGTCAAGTTGCATACTGCCGTCCCTCTGAAACCTCATATCTCCATATTTCATCATTTATGGAAATCATTCGTCATCCGTTATATGTTACTCATCGGGTTTTGCAAATATCCTACCAGTGAAAAGTACTAAGTATTACTTCACCAACACCGTATGCATTCATTGAAAAGGTTCCAGGTCCTGAAAACCTGAAAATGTGAACATCTGAGTTTTTTTTAGAAGCACTGCGACGATTCACGAAAAATCTATAAACAAAGGGTAAGTTCATCCAAAGACTCTTGCATCATTTACTCACCATCACGTCATTCCAAACCTGTGTGATGTCTGTATGTATTCTGCAAAACACAAAAGAAGATATTTTGAAGAATGTTGGTAGCCGAAATAGCACTGGCATTTCTCAAAATATCTTCTTCCGTGTTCCGCAGAAGAAAGAGTCAAATGCGAAAAAATGTAATAAATTAAGAGAAATTTACATTTTGTGGTGAATCATCTCTTTAAACGATAAACCAGTTTGTTTCTCGCCCTATCGTTTGTTGACTTTGTTTTGTTGGATTTTTTTGCTTACAAACGTATCTTGTTCAGATATCTTTCAGTGAAAAAAAGGAAAAATCGTCATGTGCATATTTTAGTGTGTGTGTCAACTTTCAGAAGGTTAAAGATAAATCGTACCTGAATGACACGGGACAGAATAACAGAATGGTGACTGATGGGATTAATTTAGTTCTTTGACAGTTTAAGGAGGATGAAAGAGAAGAATGACTTCAGCAGTGGACAGAAATCTCACTCACACATTTTACTTTACAGTCAAAGTAATTCATTATCATCAACTACAGTACAAGATGTGTGTAAACACTGCAACAAACAACTTCTAACGGACTATACACAACAGAAAACAATATTGCCATTACTGTAAACAAACATATACGTAAGAAAATGGTACAAATGGAAGAAATAATAATTGCTAGACAATAAGACAATTAATCAAGATATTATATCCAAACTTTTAAAAGCCATCATCTTTGAGATTGCAAAGTTGAGTCAATGTTACAATAATCAAATAATTATATATCAAAATTCACCATTCTGAGCGCTCAGAAATATCCTTCAAAGTGCATGAAGGATCTTAATGAAAAATGCTCATTTCTAGGAAAAGTTGCTGATGGATTTCAGAGGTTTTGCATCAGAACTCTTTAAGCTGAAAAAAGTGACACTATGGTCCCGGATCATTATTTACATTATTACACATGAATGTGTTAAACAGTTATGTCATTATGTTTCCCCAAACAATCTTGTAGTTAATGGTTATTACTTTCTTACCTTTTAATAACCTTAAAAATCTTTATAGAAAGGTTCTGTGGGTGTTAAAGATCGCTAAAAGCCTTATAACCCATCAAACAACCTTTTAGGAACCTTTGTTTTCATGAGTGTGTGTATGAAAGCTTGATTCCATGGGCTAGTGTTTTACAAGTTATCAGAAAGTGAAACGTAACATCGTAACTTTGGCAATGGAGGTGGTTTGCGACAGAGCCACATGCAGAAGATTAAACCACATGATGCATGCAAACAAAACTCAATGTCACGTCACAGCACCGCTTTCTGCAAAAATCACACCTGCCGATGACAACAACCATTACACACATCATTTGTAGTTCTTAGTCTGCCGCACAAAGTGTTTCTGGTTATTTCTACGGATTGTTGGTTGATCATCTTGTAGCTCTGAGAATTGCGTAGCGTCAGATGGTAAAGTTACATTCTTCACAACAGCACTTGTGTCTCGATGGGAAAGTTGTGTGTGTGTGTGATGGAGCCAAAAGAGAAATGAGGTGTATTTGTGTGTGTTTTCTTTTACGCCATGAACGCATTTCTCTCTGTCAATGGAGCTACAGAAGATGCTGGGAGGAGATTTACACCCAGAGAAGATGATGTGTGTGTGTGTGTGAGAGAGAGAGAGATTAACGTGGATAGAGAGACAGGTCTGATGACTTACCATGTAATGATTTCTTAAAAATCTACAGGGCGTCTTTAACAGACTTCAGCGCAACCAACAAATATTTGGTCATTATTGCTCAACCTCACGTTGTTCCAAACCCATACGACTGACCATCTTCTGTTCATCTCAATGGATTTTCAATACAGGGAACGTGAACAAGGGTGGTCAAACGTTGAAGATGTCATTTGTGTTCAACACAGGGTTGAGGTAGTGTAAATAAAGACAAATGTTGGGCAATCTGTCCTTTTAACATATCAGGAACGTGCATATTCTAGTGTATGTACAATGTTTTAAATGTCTAAAACCTCGCTTAAACTATGCAATTTCTTCTTGTTAAACCTGAAAATGAACATTTCATTAAATGTGATCTATAGCATAGAAACACATACAGCGTGTAGAACTCTCTCCCTGCTATCATATCAATGCTGATGTATTTCCTCCAGAAGAAATGTGAATCAGAGATGCGTTAGGTACTGATGCAGGAGGAGGATGAGGACTAAATGAGTGCTGGGAGAGACGGGATGGAAGGCACTGATAGGAGTAGAGAGACAGATTCTGTTACTGAGAGTCCCTGAAGACTGAATGGATTAGGAAGCGGTTAGATGGATTACGGTGATGTGTTAACTGTCAGTGTACAGACTTGCAAATATTCTGCCCTACTCCGATGCGATATATTATGAGACATTACTGAACACGGAAAATGATGACATAACAATGAGATTACACAATGCAATGTTTTCTGATGTATGTACAAGTGATCATTTTACTGTCGATTACTTAAGGGATAGTTCACCCAAAAAGAAAAATATTCTGTCATCATTTACTCACTCTTTTGTCATTTCAACCCTGTGTGACTTTCTTAGTTCCGAGGAACACAAAATAGAGATATTTTGAAAAATGTTAACTGGAACCCATTCACTTGTATTGGTTTTGTGTCCATACTGTAGAAGGGAATGGGGTCCAGTGCGGTCCGGTTACAAACTTTCTTCAAAATATCTATAATATAGATAACTATGGGTTCAGTTGTGTTTAAAGACCTTACAGAATTTAAAAATGATTTTATTATCTTAGAATAAAATATTTTTTTGTACACACAACACCGGTCCCCTTACATGGAAGTCGCCTTGTTGTTTCTACAGTAGCCTTAAACTGACAAACTTCTACGCATTTGTCCTGTGTCAGCCACCATAGTGCTTCGAAAGAAATGTTTAGCCGTTGGTTGCAATTTCGCTAAATTTTGGACCTTTAAATTACAAGTTAGTATAATAATCTAAAGTCTTAAACTGGGAACTGCGTATAAGCAGACAACAAATGGGCTTTAATTGGGCTACAATAGAGATTAAAAGTAGTGATGAGCCGCTGGGCCGGGTAGCTGGGAAATGAAATGAATAGGACGGCACACAAATAACAAATTTACTGTACAGAATGTACATACAGTGATCGGATAACTTTGTTACCCTTATAAAGTGCACATATTTTTTGTGTTTCACTGACTGGTTCAACAGTGATGCTGTACAACACCCCACTGTGTGTATATATGCATCACTGAAATCCTCCCCACGAGGACGTGACACAAACAGCTTTTTCTGGGTCAAACAGAGTCAACTGTACTGTCACAAGTATTCATTTCTTAAGGAGTAAACTAACAACATCAATGATTAAACTCATAATTTAGGAAATGTGGATCAAGTAACGAAATTAAAAGTTTACATGAAAAAGTAACACTAAAATGTGCATAAGTCATATAAGGAATAAAAAATGTAGGGCTTCTCCAAAATGTAACCATGTATACGTTATCAACGGCATAATGTTCTTTTGCTTCTGTGTTTACAGTATGCAGCGACATGCCAAGTAAAGCCATCTGTCAATATTTTCCTGCTGTGGTTTTACGCAACTTAAAGTGACCGTAATAAGATATTTTTTCTGGCAGTTTGATCAGGATTTTTCCACAAAATCTGATCATAATCAAAAAGTCAAAAAGTAAAGGTATGTGTCTAACACTCCTGTGATCATTGACACCTATCAGTCATCCATCTACATATCACGTTGAAATGTAATGCAATATTGGCTGGAGTTTTTGAAGTTGTACACTTACATCAAGCTGCCAATAATAGATTTCACCAGGAACATCTAGACTCAAACCTCAGAACATCAGATTAAACAGACATCTCTACACCTGCATCCTCAGGGAGCGACTCAGTCCCATATTGAGCTATTGCCGCTAAATGCTTCAGACACGAAAATCTCACGCTGATGATATATCTGAAACGAATGTCATTTCAAGGTCAAAACTTGTAGCCTACTTGAAATATTTCAGTTCTGTTGTGTAGCTTTACATTTGCCTCGCTTCTCAAAGTCATGTTTAAAGTGTAAGCCAAATATGCACATTGTCTAAAGAAAATGTGTTTGTCAATGTGAAACTCATTTTGGGTTACTATGAGTTTTATAAAACAGCTGTGAATGGCGTTTAGCTTGTTGCTATGCAGCTGCTAGGGTGTTGGTTTGGTCAAAAGTGCAATTTTTAAAGCTATGTGAGTCATAGATGAGAAAGGTATCAGCACGTCTCTCCTCATCCGTTCCAAGCATCCTTTAGACAAAGCTGATGGTGTATTTGTTCAAATCTGTAATCCTGAGTGTGATCAATAAGTCTTGCCTTAACAAATGCCACAAAATATTCTTGATGAAATTCTCGTGTGAGGAAGAGGACGGTCGGCTATTTATATATTACACAAGTGATGTACTTTGTTCTTTCTGAATATTTGTTTTGTTCAGACAATTATCTGACACGACAGTTTCTCCTCCCGTGAGGCTTCACATTCTTCTCAGTAAAGACACTGTAGAGACTCTGTCTCTGTCTCTCTCTCTCTCTCTTTCATTACTGTTTGGATTATGGATTTCCATATCAGGGCAGAGTTTCTTTGAAGGCGCCTGCAGCTGTGTGCTGTACGGCTGTGTGCTTCTCCATCATCATTTTCTCACCCCCTCTCTCTCCATCTCTCTCTTCCTCGTTCAGTCTTTTCCTAGTTTGGAATTTTTTGAAGTCTGTGTCTACTCCTCTAGAGCTGTGGATGTATTTTTAATCTTCCATACACATTCATCTATAAATTGTTCTGGTCTCTTTGTGATGATGTCAGCACTTTCATCCTTTCTTTCACACGATGTTGGGCAGCTGCCTTGTTTCTCTTTATTTCTCAATGTCTCCTCCATTTTCCCTCTAAAGTGCACATGTAACATTAGAGTTTAAAACGAAGACACATTCAAGTGTTTTTGAGTTGTGCTAGTAGTGTTGGGTTTCAAATATTAGATGCCCAAATTCCTTCACTCCGATTGGACAATGAAACAAAATTTAAACACTGTTTAAAAACATATAGTCAGTGACTTCTGATTCTGGATGTCACCATAGCAGTGTTGAATATATGAACTACATCACAAAGAAAATTGAAGATATTACAGAAAAAATTATAGAAATGCAACCCGATGCGACACTCGCTGAACAAACAACTAACTACTGCGCCTCTAAGGAGAAATTAAAAATATTTTCTACCGTAGATCACGATGAACTGTTGGAAATCATTAGATCATTTAAATGAACAACATGGATGCTAGGCTCTATACTTACAATTCCTGAAAGAGATGTTCCCAGAAATTATACGTAGATAGTCTTCTTAGCATTGAGTTAATCATCTCTGACATTAGAACTTGTGCCTCAAGCATATAAGGTGGCTGTTATAAGGCCCCTTGTCAAAAAACTCCATTCCACCCAAGAGAACCAGTTAACTACAGACCTATATCAAATCTACCTTTAATTTCTAAAGTACTGGAAAAAGTTCCTCCAAAGGAATGACATCAATGAAGAATTCCAGTCTGGATTTAGAGAACATCACATTACAGAGGCTGCTTTGATCAGAGTTACAAATTATCTATTTTTGGCGTCTGACCGAGGTTTTATCTCGTTATTGGCGCTGCTAGACCATAGTGCTGCTTCCGCCACCATTGACCAAAGGACACTCCTACATAGACTTGAACATGTTGTTGCCATTATTGGAATAGCTTTAAAATGGTTTAAATCTTAATTATCAGACCATTTTCAATTTGTAACCATAAAAAAATCACAAGTCCAGTAGGGTGTACCACAGGGCTTAGTCTTAGGACCTCTGCTCTTTGCAGTGTATATGCTTCCTCTAGGAGATATAATAAAGCAACATCAAGACTAGATTACTGTAACGCACTGTTTAGTAGTGGCCCTGCAGGCTTATCACAAAAACTCCAACTAGTTCAAAACGAAGCAGCTCGAGTTCACACACAAACAAAAAAGTATGAGCATATAAGCCCTGTTCTGTCAACCTTGCACTAGTTATCTATTAAGCATCGCATTCATTTTTAAATCTATCTTATTACCTAAAGCCCTGCACGGTTTAGCTCCTCAGTAACTGAGTGAGCTTTTCTTGTATTACAGTCCTTCACGTGCATTACGTGCATCAACCGGAACCAGGAACACTTCCCATAACAACTGATGTATTTTCTGCATCAAAGAGTGTAGAACAGTCCTCTACTCTCCGCTGTCTTGTCTCATTGTTCAGAGGTAACCACAGCGGGCAGGATGCAGTTCATGTCCAGACCTGATGTTAGAGTGGAGAATGGGAAATGGCGACCTGACAAGAGCTGAGATGATAGAGCTGGGAAATCTTTTCCAAATTGAGATTTTTACATAATCTGAAAGCTGAACAAATAAGGTTTCTAATGATGTATGACTTGTTAGAATATGACAATATCAACAATTTAAACATACAACCATTTAAACTCTGAGAGTGCAAAACAAATATAGAGAAAATTGCCTTTTGACGTTGTTAATCAGAGGAACTGTGGCAGGACATCCACTCACAAAAATAGTTTTTTATATATTTAAGGTAGGAAATTTATCTTCATAGAACATGATCTTTACTGTATATTCTCATGAATTTTGGCATAAAAGAAAAATTGATAAATTTGATCCATAACGTGTATTTATGTCTTTTACTAAAAAATGTTCCTGTGCTACTCAAGACTGGTTTTGTGATCCAGGGTCACATAAAGGAATCTATAGTCTGTTTCATAGTTGCTTCTCAGTGATAACCACTGTGCAGGTGTGTGTGCACATCAGTGTGTGTGTGTCTGTGGGCCCTATCTTGCACCCAGCGCAATTGACGTTGTACACCGACGCATGTGTCATTCCTATTTTGCACCCGCGCAAAGCGCGCTTTTCCCTCCACAGAAGCACGTCGCTAAACTAGTGAATGAACTTGCGCTCCCTGGGCGGTTCAGCGCAAAAAAGGAGGCGTTTTCCGGCGCAAACAATCCCTGGTGCTATTTTGCTGTTCCATTAAACAATTGCGCCACTGACCAGAAAAAACCTAGTCTAAAGTCAGTGGCGCGTTGCGCGTTGTTCATTATGCTATTTTAAGGGCGCATGCTTGACCATAATGTATAGCGTGCACAACGCGCATACACTTTGCTCATGTAATCTACACAGATGCAACAGTTATTTTTGCAAATCATAAATTGTTAAACTAAAAAAATATTAACACATGAGATGACGGAAATCATTGTGGTGTGCCACGAAGATGTGAAAAAATAGGCATAAATCTAGCTTACAAATTATTCAGCTAATTGTAGTAATTAAGGATCAGACCTGTTTGCCCAATAGTGGCAATAAGACATATATGTATATAAGGACATCTGACAAATTGGTTTGTCCGTCAAGAACCAGGAAAAAAAATCGACTGAAAAACTGAAAAAACTGAAAGACTGAAAAAAAAGACTGTGAAATCACCTTTACCATAATGTAAGTACATTAAAAACCTTAGTCTTCAACTTACCAGTTAAGTTTTGCGCCCGCCCACAAAGTTACTTGCGCTTCGCGCTTTGACACTTGCGTTTCAGATCGTTAAAATAGAGCACTGTGTGTGTTAGTACGTGTATATTTTGTGTGTGTGGAGTTGTGAGTCTGTGTTTGGTATGTGGGCCTGTTTGAACCTGTGTGTAGATAAAGTTGAGCGTGGAGTTATGGATGTAAAGAAATCTGGACTCTTCTTGCTTTATATAGGAAAGTTAGCGTGGGAGTGTTGTCATCAGATCACTGGTCCACAGACCAACACAAAACCTTCTATGTCCATCATTAAAAGAGAAACCTGCCCAGCAACAACACAACTTGCAGTGTCTGGATGTCAGGGTCCACAGGTTTTTGTCAGCTCCCTTGCACACTAAATGATATCTTAAATATATATTTTGACGGATTTGAAGAAAAATTCTCTCAATTTTGCACATTTGTCAAGTTTGCCATTTTAATCTTGTCTCCTCCTGCCCTACACACAAAAAATACCTAGTAGTAAGAAGTGAACGTTTTGCTAACCTTCCTATTAACGTAAAGTATGAAACGTTCTGAAAACATTATTTCATTCTACTAACAATGTAAAATAACGTTTTTACAACATATTGCATTAAAGGCGGGGTAACCGATTTCCGAATTATGCTTGTTTAGACAAAGTCGAGGCGAGTACCGAAACAACCTTGTAGCCAATCAGCAGGTGCACAGTGCACAGGACGGACATTAGTCGAGTCGAGCACAGACGAAAGTGAAATATGGGGGTAGGGGTGTGTCTGTTTTGGTGAATTGAACATCAACAATGGCTGTGAGAAATCGGACACCCTGCCTTTAACATAACGTTGAGAAATAGCTCTTTTAATGTTACTGCAACAATAAGACAACGTTCTGAGAACATTCGCTGTTGGCTGGGTATAAATCGGTCATTCTCGGCTAGAATGAGATGCAAACAAAATGAGATTTTATTGTATTTTGTTTCATGAGACAGATATGAGACTTGTGACCTCCAGAATGGTAATAACCAGCTTTGGTCTTCCGAACACGATGCTGCATCTGTGAGTCCATATGTAGGTGTGTTAGTGTGCGTATGGATGCTGATGGTGCAGTGGCCACATTAAGATGTTTATCATTACCGCTGGGGGACATCGAGGTCAGTGTAACACGTTTAAGTGCTGATGAAGCATGCAGATAGCACTGTAATTCATTTAAAACACGTCCTCTGACACCCGGGAAGCATTAGCATCAATTCTGTCTTTGACCGCTTAGCGTCTCTAGCGGGCGATCTGTCACAAGGTCAAAGGTTAAACAGGATTTTACCTCTACTGAGACATCAAAGAGAGAGAGAGAGAGAGATGGAAATGCAAATGTAATGATGGGGGTCAGAGTTTGTGCCTCATTTAAATCCTCTGGTGAGAAATAACTGCCCACTGATGGTTGGTGTGATGTGGATTTGTCTCATGGCGAAATTAATTAACGTTCATCCATCGCTGCAATGATTTAGTGGCCGTGCTCATAATGAGATTGTTTAAACACCATTTTCCCCGAGCAACATGCCTCTTCAGTTAATGTGTGTGTGTGTGCTGGATAACAAGCAGAATTAGTTCAAGCTCAATTTTATTCCTTCCTCTGTGTGTTTATGTCCTGCTGTTTTATCTGCTAATGCTAATTGGTATCTCATCAGACTTCCACCTTCCAGCAGGTACCTCGAGTTCTCAGAGTAATGGTTCTCCAGTCAGGGTTGCTTTAGTGTCAAAACATTCTCAAAGAGGATGATGATATTCCTACATGTTGCTCTCAGTTCTCAGTTTTGTTTAGTTCAAGCATTAACTTGGGAGAGTTAAAAACAGAAAAAAATCACTGCCCTTCCAACACCGTCTCAAGGGAATTCTTGACATCGTCATGAACTGTAATCTGTTCATTCCTGTTCGTGGACACGAATTTGCCCCTTCTCGTGTCACCCAGCATGACTTTAATGTAATTTATATCTTTCATATGTATCAACATAAACCAAAGCAATCTGATGGGAATTTGTTTCCTACGATCTCATTGGTATGTTTTGTAATGATTTGACTTTAGTTTGCCCCTGTGAGGTGTGGTTTAGGGGCGGGGTTAGAGTAGCCATTTATCATTGCTTTGCCTCCTCGTGAAACTCGAATTTTTAGATAAATTAGCCTTTACGGATTATTGACATCACAGTTTAGCAAATTTGGAGATCCAAGGTTTTGGAAGGACAGTGACGAAATGAGTCAGTAATTCATGAAGAGTATTGAATGTAAAATGAATGTAGATTGTGGAGGTCAAATAATGTGGATTTGGGTAATTTTTATGAAAAATTGGAAATTGAAGAGATCTTCAATAATATTGACTTTTGATTGCAGACTTCATAAATCTGAGCTCAGATTGTCTATTAAATTACATAGATTAAGATCTCTTCTGAGAGACTCTAAAGGAGATATTTGTGAGATTGCTGAGGAGAAATATCTGAGATGCAGGAGACCTGAGCAAAAGTTTCAATTTGCTCTCCATTTAATCTCATTGATGTCTAGAATAAATAATTTATATTAAAAAGATATTTCATCTAACAGTAAAGGGATGATATTGTCAATTCTTCTCAAAGCTGGGCTTCAGTTAACACTCCAAACTACACAACATGCATACAAAATTTTAATGTTTTTATCCCTATGGTAGTAACAATTCGGATCATCAGTGCAGTTGATGTTATTTAGTCAAAAGCATTTGGTCCAAGCTGTTAAAGTCCCAGTGAAATTAAAACTGACAATGCCTATTTCTTATTAAATATTGCAACGTTTATTGTAAATAGTTTATCAAAGTGGGCCATTCTCTTTTTAAAAATTGTGTGCCTTCATTATCTTTATTTCAAACCAAAAAAGCACTTCCTTCCTGTTTTATACATCCAATCAAATCGTAAAGAGAGATGAAAGCCACGGCCACTATTTTTCTAATAAAAAAATCCATTTCACTTGGAAATAATTCAAAATACGGAAGTAAAAAAACGATCGCAACTCCCAGTTCACAAGGACTTTAATGATGCTTTTTCAAAACTCATTCAGTTTAAATGTGATCGGTATCCCTGCTACGGTAGTTCAGTCTGATAACACATCCTAATGTCATGACATTCACAAATTGATGTGTTTCTGTGAATGTGTGAAGTCACGGCTGGCGTGCAGATGTTGGAACAGCAGTAGTTAATATAGTCGATGTCAGATGTTTCTCACATTCAGTAGTCAGAGGCTCCTAAACAAAAATCTTTTTGAGATTTATAAATAGATATTTTAAATGATTGTGAAGTGTTAAGCTATGTGATGCTCAGTCCGGACTGCTTTAATTAAATCACTCTCTCTCTAGTTTGCACTGTAAATTGTGTTTGGTGTCCATGAGGATGTCTTAACTGCGATGTCATAATCTGCACTGCTGGCCTAGCCCCCAGCCCTCCAAAGCGTTTCTCACTGCGATCTAAAATTACAATCCGAAGATTACCAAACCCGAAATGGGTACGAGAACTAAATCAGACATTTTTATCTGTTCAGTTGTGCATGTGATAGATCTGCAGGATATATTTTTGGTTTAATCATATCTACATGCTTTCCCCTGGGTAAGGACTGCACTTTTCACTCACTCAATCACTCACACTGTATTTTTGCGGTTATTTGAAGGGGTCATATCACAAAGAATCCAATTTCCCTTCATCTTTTAATATGAAAGAGTTCATTGTGATGTGACAATGTTCTGTTTCAGAACACCCCATAAATCCCCAGCGTATAAAAAACCTAGTCTATTGATACCCGAAATCTAAAAATCTATTGATAGTATCCAGCTAATAACTTCTGCAACTTCCTGACAGATGAATATGTTTGGAATAGAATAGAATAATATGATCAAATCAAATCAAATTTATAAGAAAATTAAAGTCAAAATAATTAATAATATCAACAAGAATTATTATATTTTAAGCGATCTCTATCCATTCATGACTCCATTCTCTCTCCCTCCTTTTTCCTTCTTCCTAGCCCTTTTCATCCTGCTTTCATCGTCTCTCCTGTGATCCTGACACTAAACGAAAGATCATGAATCTCTTGGCCACTTGACTGGCTCCCCTCTGCCAGAAATCCCAGAATCCCTCAACACTTACGGCTGAGCGCTAATACCTGCTGTGGCGCGGGGGTTGAGACTCCTGTCATGGCAGACGGGGTTTATGTGTCTGTGTGAGGAGAGTTAAAACTGGGCAGTACATCGATTACTGTTTACATGCATACACGTGTGTAAATGAGAGGCGATCAACTCAGCTGAAACGTATTTATTATAGTTGTTATTTATGTGATTTTATACATGAGGGTCAGTGGGTCGAGCATAGAACACCAAATGTGAGAATTGAGAGGTTCGTCACTGCTGATTGGTTATTGGAAAGGGCTTGAAGGTGTACTGTGCAATATAGCACTTTAACATACAGAGACAGCTATAATTGATGTGAAGGATCATTTCAGCTTGAAATGGGTGCTCGGCCAAAACAAATAAAAAAATCTCACAAAGAAACGTTGCATATTTTCTAAAAGTACATTAAAAATGAATTTATTTTTTATATGCTTTGGTGTGCCAACTTTTTTTTAATGTGAATAATAGCGATAATGCACCCCCCTGACCTCTAATCTCACTGATGCAGAAGCAGATTATACTAAAACACAAAATTGTGTTTTATATACTGAAACGTCTGCAGTTTTAAAAATGGGGCAAATAGCACTGTAAAAAAAATAGTTGAGTGAACTTAAAATAACAAGGCAACCTATCACAAGCACGTTTTTAAATTAACTCAACAAACAGAAACTGAAGTCCACCCAATTAAAAAAAATATGTTGAAGTCGTCAGTTTTCACAACATAATCAAGTTTAACAAATGAACAAAATAAAAAAATGTGTTTGTCTTTCATTACAATTTTACATGATTATTGCGTCAGACAGGCCAAAACATTGATCTTTACACAGTTTGTGTTGAGTGCATTTATACCGGTTGTGTCATTGTGTCATGCACTTCCACCTCAACATTAAACACACAAAACCCAACCATGATAACAATCAAAAACCATCATTCATTAAAAAATCTTTTAACACAACAGATAACTGACAGTAACAACAATTTAAGCATCAATTGAGTCAGCAAGAACTCATACACTTAATAAATAAGAAACGCAAAATTGAACATGCTGCAATGTATCTTGGGAACTTTCAAAGTCTTGCAATATTTCGGTGACACATTTTGGCCATTAACTTGAGAATCTAAGTGCAGTAAACAAAATAATCTTTGTTAGAAACATGTCTAGGCTAATTTTGTTAAGTATATGCAAAACAATCATTTGACTCTTAAATAGAACTAAAATTATATGTTCAAGTTACTTATTTATCTTTGTTGAGAGAACGTTTTGCAAGTTGGATTTTTGACAGTGTGATATCTAGATCTTACTGTTTGGATTGTAACAGATACAGTATGTTTTTGACATAACTCCATTTGAGTTGTTTGTTTTTTCAGGTTGCATTATGAATAAATGATGTGTAATTAGCATTAAATGTAAAGTAGAGTTGTGTTTGTTTGAATGTATGTGTGTGTGCGCTAAGTCTGCTGATGGGAAAATGTGTGTTCGCTCAGCTGGATAGACTGTTTACAGAGAGACATGGCTTCAGTCCAAGTGAAGGTCAGTCTGAGTACACTTTCTTAAGATCAGCTCTTAACATCGGAACAGATACTGGGTTGCAAGAAAATGTTGGTGTACAGCACTTCTTAGATTTTATATTTACACTGTAAAAACATTGCAGCCTTAAATTTTGAATAGCATATGAATGGGATGGGGTGAGGTGATGAAATTATGACGAGCGGTGAGCTGATTTTATTTTTATATTTGTATACGTTTTTTTATTTTCTGTTTATAATTCATTTTGTAATAAATGTAGACTTATAAATAAATAAGTCGGAAAGATCTTGAAAAATTTTTGATCAAATCTATTTGATCTCTCTCTTATCCCTTGCTATCCTCAACTCCCTTCTTTCTTTCCCCGCTCGAAGACATATGTCTCCAAAAATCTCCTTTCCACCTGGCCTACTACCTGTCCCCTCGACCCGATCCCTTTCCACCTTGTACAGGCTATCTCTCCGTCTCTTCTGCCTCAACTTGCACACATTAAAAACACCCCCATCACCACTGCTACTGTCCCCAACTCATTTAAACAAACCCTGGTAACACCTTTACTCAAGAAACCAATACTCAACCCCTCAGTGATCAGCCACTTCAGACCAATCTCACTCCTGCCTTTCCTTTCAGAGGACCTCGAAAGGGTAATATTTAACCAACTATCTGCCTATCTCTCACAGCATGACCTTCTGGACAGTCAGCAATCTGTCTTCAAGCAAGGACAGTCAACGAAAACCACTCTCCTGTCTGTTGTCAAAAATCGGTGCAGGCAAGGGCCAAATCCTTGTCATCTGTCCTTATTCTGCTTGATCTCTCTGCTGCATTTGACACTGTGAACCACCAGATCCTGCTGTCCACTCTCTCCAAACTGGGCATCTCTGGAACTGCACTCAATTGGTTTGACTCTTATCTCACAGACAGATCTTTTAAGGTATCCTCGAGAAGACAGACATTCAGATATCACCAGCTGACAACTGGAGTTCCTCAGGGATCAGTTCTTGTCCCTCTCCTCTTTTCTTTATATATACCACCTCCCTGTGTCCAATAATGGGTTCTCATATCATTTTTATGCAGATGATACGCAGCTTTATTTCTCTTTTCAGCCAGAGGACTCCACCATCTCTGCCCGTGTCTGTGCCTGCCTTCTGGACATCTCTTCTTGGATGAAAGAGCATCACCTACAATTCAACCTCTCCCAGACTGAACTCCTGGTTACACCGGCTTACCCATCAATTGTACACCACATTACCATTCAGCTCGGATCCTCAACTATAACACCCACCAAGTCTCAGAGGAACCTGGTGGTGCTATTCGACGACCACCTCTCACATCGCAGCAACCTCTCCGACTTGCAGGTATGTTCTCTGCAACATCAGGAAATCAGGCCGTTCTTCTTGGAGCATGCCTCTCGGCTGCCAGTCCAAGCTATGGTCATATCAAGACTGGACTACTGCAATTCTCTACTGGCCGGTTTTCCAATCGATGCAGTCAAGCTCTTGCAAATGATCCACAATGCAGCTGCATGTCTTGTTTTCAATCAGCCGAAAAGAACCCATGTAACACCAATTCTGATTTCACTTCAAAGGCTGCAAGTTGCCGCCCGCATCGAGTTTAAATCTCTGACACTGGACTTCAGAACGATAACGGCAAATTCTTTACCTTAATTCAGTGCTCCAGGTCTACATCCCCTCCCGTGATCTTCGGTTTGAAAATGAGCGACGTCTATTTGTTCCATCACAGCGTCAGCAAGGCACCAAATCACTTGCAAAAAGCTTTACTCGTTTGGTTCCCTTGTGGTGGAAAGAACTACCAGCCTCCATCCGAGCTGCAATATCCTTAACAACTTTCAAAAAACAGCTCAATACATAACTGTTCCGCATTTATTTGACCAACCTATAACTGTCTGTCTTGTCTAAAAAAAAATCTTGTTGTTCAATCTCTCCTTCGCTTACTCCAGCTTTAATGCTCTTAGTAGCATGGCCATGTAAACTAATGGTACTGTTTAGCGTGTTGACAAATTGTTTATATGCACTCCTACTTGTAAGTTGCTTTGGATAAAAGCATCTTCCAAATGAATAAATGTAATATGATGTAATGTAAATAATAATAGTCAGCAGCTATAACAATAGATGTTATTTACACTAAATGAAAATAGCTGTATTGGTACTTATAAATAGTGGCAGATAACGTTACTATTTGCACCT
Source organism: Triplophysa dalaica (assembly GCF_015846415.1). Taxonomy (NCBI): domain Eukaryota; kingdom Metazoa; phylum Chordata; class Actinopteri; order Cypriniformes; family Nemacheilidae; genus Triplophysa; species Triplophysa dalaica. The sequence goes on along the minus strand of NC_079564.1, from coordinate 1,019,884 downwards.
CAGTATTGTTGTGCATTAAATATTATGCAATAATAACAGAAGGTAAATCATTATATTTATACAAATTATTAAAATGATGGCAACTTATGGAGATATTAAAGCCCCACACCTACGCCTTCACTCACCCTAAACACAAACTTTATGAATACAATTTTTAAGTTTTACATCAATTTTATAAAAAAAAGCCTTTTTGATCTGTATTGCATAAATGTTAATGTAATGTTATAAAAAAGTGAAAGGGCGTTTTCAGCAAGAGATGTCTCTAATGCCAAGCTAAACAGACTTTACGCCTTACCCCACTGGAGTCACCCATATTGGTGGGCGGAGCTAGTGCAAATAATCTCTGCCAACAAGGCGCGCTATTTGTACTCGGTCTAAATAGACACTCCGATAAAAAAATATGTTTAATAAAAACTCCATGCGTACAAACAAAAAATTCTAAATCCAATTCAAGAAGTAAAAGCTCATTCGGGTTTGGTTGAATTTTTTGGTTGAACCTCAGGATGGGGGGATTTACTCCTGTGAGGCAGAAGGGACTTCTGTTGTGGCACACCTAAGGGTGCAAGGTGAGCACACCTGCAGCCAAAAAGAGAATCTAAGTGTCATTCACAACTGAAACTTATGAGTCGGTATAGTACTGTATCATCACAAGTCAGGTGCAATCTGTCGGCTCTGTTGAGTGCTTATCACTAAGGGTTTACTATTAGTGATGTTTAACTGCGGGCCGCTTTAAACTAACATGTGCTTTTAATGCTATAATTGCTTCCTATGCCAATTCATCCTACATGCTATGTGCTATCGAAAGGCTGTATTATTTTTATGTTATAAAGCTACTGTTTTAAAAGACAGCGCAAGCCAATGTACACCACTCAGGTCACCTGTCTAATGTGTCACTGTATTTCTGGCATTCTCTCTCTATTTTTTGCAGCCAAACCCATTGACATCCTCCAAGAACTGAGTAACATGGAGACTATTAATGGCGGGGAAGCACTTTTTGAATGTGCCCTGTCTCGCCCTGAAACCAAAGACTGCCGGTGGTTACTCAATGACATGCCTCTGAAGGAGTCTGCAACTGTGGAGATAGTTTTCTTCGAGAGTGGTCGACGCCACCTTCTGCTTTGAAAGTTTTGCTTCCTTTGGTTTTGGTGAAATAATTTGAAAATATTTCAGTACATTATTACCATTGACTGCTATTTCTGTGTTAAAAAACTAGAGGGCAGTTGTCATGATGGGCTCCTAGAGATCATTCAGTAGGTGCTAGAAACTGCAAGATCATGGCTTTAATATCCAGGTCTCCACTTTAAATGCACTGTAGGTCTGGATAAAACCATCTGCCGAATATATTCATGTAATGTAAATGGCTGTGTTTGAGTTTGCATGTTAATCTAATGCAGTTATTAGCAAACACTTCTCTATAATGGAGTAAGCATTTGAGTCTGTGAGCCTGTGCACATGGCGTCATTCTGTGCTTAATAGAGCTATTACACAGAGATGTGAAGAGAGAGACAGGCAGTGAGTGAGAGAGAGACAGACAGAGGAAGGCATCATTAAAGAGGACAGACAGCGTTGGTGTTTGGCAGACATATCCTCAACACACACACGCACACACACGCTAAAATCATAAATCTTCGATCAGCGCAGGCTTTGACAACCTGCCTGTTTCTCCATGTTTAGCCTCTATCACATCCTCGCTCAATTTCCGCCCCTCCATATCTGCGTCTTATCTGCATCCCTGGCTTCCTCTTCCCTCCATTAACACATCTGTTCCTGCATCATCGGGTTTGAGGGATGGGACTTTATCAAGCACTACATGTATGAGGACGATGTGACAATGTTATTTCTTCTGTGTGTGAATTGAAATTCATCTCTATGTCCGACATGCCGAACAGAACAACTGCTTTTTCGTCCCCGCAGGTTTGTGACCGTGAGAAAGGGAGGAGATAGAAAAGAAACAGAAGAGATAAAGTTCTTGTGATGTTGCGTGGGGATGATGCAGAATATCAGCGCCGGTATCACACCCTGGGCAGCTCTACGCGCCGCCTCTCAAACCCTGACATGGAGGCCTTCGGCAAGCTCCACAAGGGCGGCGACGTGGAGCACCAGAGGAATAAATACCCTCCTCAGCACGCTGCCACCCTGGTCAACACCAATTGTGCCCGGCAGCAGGTAACACGTTTGTGCGTCTGTGAGGGTGTTTGTCGGGTTGCTCATTGTGTATTTTCAGGTTCTTTGTAAAGTCATGCAAAGCAGATGGAGAAAACAATGTCTCACATTGTGTTTGTGTACGTCAACTGAGCAGCTACTGTTTAAACTGTGGCTTTGTGCTGTGGATGGGTTGAGCTTTGGTGCTTATTTGGCAATGTTGAATCTGGCGTGTAGTGTCCCAGAATGTGATTTTATGTCCTTAAAACGTTTTCTATTCATTTTGGCCATGGGAACTCACATTTCTATGCTTTGCTTAAAGGGATTTACCCAGAAAGGAAAATTCTGTCGTAATATATTCACCCTCTTGTCATTACAAACCTTTAGGACTTTCTTCTGCAGAACACAAACAACGATATAAAAAAATGTGAGCGTTGACTTACACGGACATTTCTCAAAATATCTTCTTTCGTGTTCTACACAAGATTCAAATAGCCTGCAGGTTTTGAGTGACATGAGGGTAAATAAATGATGGCAGAATTTCTATTGTTGAGGAAAATATTCCATGTGATGATCAGGAACAACAGCAGTATAAATAACACTGTAAAACCATAAAACAACAGTTCAAATGATTTATGTGTGCTGCAGTGCATCATGGGAACTGAAGTCCTGCTTTAAGCACAGCAGACATAACTTTTAACACATAAAGCAAATTTACAACTGCTGGTGACTTTTGCTTGCCTGGACCCCTCTCTTTTTTGCTGTTTTTTTATAAAGGGCATTTAGAAAACTGTCTTTCTGGCCGTTCAGTCACTTTCTGTCTCAGTATTTGCTCCCTCATTCTCACGGTCATCTCCCTCTTCTTCTTCACCTTCTGTTCATCCTTTTTATTTGCTCTGTGTATTTACTTGTCTGACTGCCTCGGTCGTCTCAGAACACCAATGGAATGATAGCGAGAGAGAGAGAGGAGTCTGCCGTTACCATGGTAACCAAACCCATGTAGAGAAATCAATGATATCACAAAGCTGGGCCAACATAAAGCAAGGGAAACTACAGGGGGACAGAGAGGCGGCGGATATTGCTGAAGATGCCAGAATTTTTTTACAAATCGACATGAAACGGTATTTACATTTGACATGATGTGTGTTTGGGTGAACATAACAACATGTGGCATAGGACATGTTTTTTTATCTATTGGGATATGGGAAAATGGGTGTTCCTCACCAGGATAGAGTCAGAGCTGAATGTGAGTTTGCGGTGGATTGAAGGGACTTCCTCCCATGAAACATCTGCACATCAGGACCAGAATGTGGAAGGTGAAGGTCAGGTTCATCTTCACATATTTCAATGGTAGAGCTTCTTTGTATTTATTAACGGTAACTGCCATGAAGCCATCGGGCGGATTAGTGAAAACATGAATTTCACAGCATTTCTAGAAATCTTTATTTAACTTTATATATGGAACAATTTGTGACTTTTGAAATCCAGGCTCAAGTCTCATTATGTGATCAGAGCATCAGAGTTTGATTTCAATCCTTAATTTCATTACGATTTTAATCTTTAACATGGCCTTCCTCAGTTAATATTAAAGATAGCAAAGTTATAGTTTCACTGAATGTGCTTAACATAATATACAAAAAAGGTCCCATTAATTTTTTGGTTAACATCATTCAACCCCTAGTGACATCAGCCGGGTAAGAACATTTTTACATTTTGATAATTAAAAAGATTTTTGGTCTTGATATGCGTGGTTGAATCATTCACAAAAGGAACCAGAAAATAATGTGTGTAAGAAAGTATATAGCGAATGTTTTCATGTTGACTTTCAACAGAGAGAAAGATTGAAACGGACTGTGAGAGAAAGAGATACAGATGAGGATTTACAGTTCAGAGTTTCAGAAACAGCAGACGAGAAGCAGAGGCGAAGCAGAGAAATGGCCGTCAAGACAACTAATAAATCACTGATAGTATCACACATTCATCAGCCTGTGAGGGCACAAATCCACACGAGAGAGAGAGAGAGAGAGAGTTTGGGGATGTGACAGCTATTTTTGAGGTGCCAAAAATGTGTGTGTTCTGATAAGAGTACATCTATGAAATATTTCATTTCCAAAATTTGATCCGTTTATGCGTTTTAACAAGATATTTATTGACACCAAATGAGGACGCATGAAAACTGGCCATTGAAGCCAGCTTGAGGCGTGAGGCTGATAAGAAAGATCTGATTGGTCAGGCATCGGATGATTAGATTGGTTATAGGCACATGTGATGATGACTAAATGTTGGTTTGGGGTTTGTGGTTATTATTAGCCATTATAATACAAACATCAGCTGAGAATCTGCCATTGAAGTGAACGAGAACGCCACACACAAACCTCTTTAGTCATGCCAACTGAAAAAGAAAAAAGGACATTGTAACAGTTTGGTGAAAAATGGAGTCTAAAGTCAAACATTTCAGGTTTCTGTGAAATAATATGTGCTGAAGAGCATAAAGATTAGGGAAGTAAATAAGGTCGATTTTGATGTCATGACTATTTTATATCTTGATGTCTCGGCTGTTATATGCAAGGTACGGCGTACAAGTATGGAAGCAGGTGTGGCCTGCCGCAGTGTCTGAGAGGGAGAGAGAGAGGGAAAGAGAGAGGGAGAGAGAGGGAGAGGGAGAGGGAGAGAGACAGAAAATGAAGAATGTCAGGTTCTTCACTTGTGATGCAGGTCAGGTTGAATGTTCATGTTGATTTACTGTTTCTATAACTAAATCTTCATCTCCTGTTGTGTGTTATGATGTGTGTACCTCAAGGATGATAAGTACACAAATACTGGCATCTTGTGAACATAATGGGTCACACTTTTAGCTACTTAGTGTGAGTATCTGAAAACAAAGTTAGCTGCCTTAATAGACAACATTTTTGGGCATCATATGTTAATTGTATTGAAGTGTTCAATGACCTTCTTACATTCTTACAGTTTATCTTTCTTTATGTTTCAAATTTGGGTTTGAAATGTTGGTCACTGCATGTACCTTAAAAGAGTAGTTCACCTTGAAAATGGAAATTCTCTCATCATTTACTCACCCTGTTGTCATTTTACAACCGCGTGATTGTCTTTCTACTGCAAAACACAAAAGAAGATATTTTGAAATGTGTTGGTAACCAAAAACCGTTGGTCCCCTTTGACTTCGATTGTGTGGACACAAAACAATGTGTCAGTGAGAACCAATGGTTTTCTCTTACCAACATTTTTTAAAATAATTTGTTTTATGTTCTGCAAAAGAAAGAAACTCGTACAGGCACATAAATAATGACATGATTTTTGTCTTAAAGGTGAGCTATTCCGTTAAGGCAGGGGTTCAGTTTATTTTATTGGTCAGCCATGTGTTTCAATTACCGACCTCAAAATTGGATCTAATATCAAAACTATTCTCTTGAGTTTTCATAAGACTTATGTTCTGTTATTGATCTGTAATATTCAGTTATGTGTATACTTTGGTTTGAATGTGAAACGGTAATTTACTGCTGTTTTCTTTCTGTTTTCCTTCTCTTCCTCTCTTCTGTCGACCCCTCTCTCACCCTCTCATTCTCCTGCTCACCCTCTTCCTCTATTAGCAACCACATTACTGGAGTTTTAAGGTGAGTTGGACATTTCTCTCCGGATGTATGTGTGGGGTGTTTAAATGTGTTTCTGGATAAGTTGTCAGTTTGATTTAATGGGTTATGGGCAAATTGGAAGTTTAGGCAAACATAAAAGACACAATATATCACAAATAACCGTGATGCAAGCAAACTAGACTGTGGATGACACAGAATGGCATTAAATACATCAAAAATATAAATGTTAGTAATGTTATCAAGTTCATAAATGGGAGACGCTGCTCCAAGTGAGCAAACTAACCATTTGAAGATGTAAGCCATGGATTTTCTGGTATGTCAGATATTAACCTCCAGGTGCCCTTGACATGCTTTTGATTTGCTGGTGCACCTGTGACGAACCGCTTCGGCCCTGTGACAAACCTCCTTAGACCTGTGACGAACCTCTTCAGCCCTGTGACAAACCTCCTTAGACCTGTGACAAACCTTCTTATCCCTGTGACGAACCGCTTTGGCTCTGTGACAAACCTCCTTAGACCTGTGACGAACCTCTTCAGCCCTGTGACAAACCTCCTTAGACCTGCGACGAACCTTCTTATCCCTGTGACGAACCGCTTCGGCCCTGTGACAAACCTCCTTAGACCTGTGACGAAACTCTTCAGCCCTGTGACAAACCTCCTTAGACCTGTGACGAACCTTCTTATCCCTGTGATGAACCGCTTAGGCCCTGTGACGAACCTCCTTAGACCTGTGACGAACCTCCTTAGACCTGTGACGAACCTCCTTAGACCTGTGACGAACCTCCTTAGACCTGTGACGAAACTCTTCAGCCCTGTGACGAACCTTCTTATTCCTGTGATGAACCGCTTAGGCCCTGTGACGAACCTTCTTAGACCTGTGACGAACCTCCTTAGACCTGCGACGAACCTTCTTATCCCTGTGACGAAACTCTTCAGCCCTGTGACAAACCTCCTTAGACCTGTGACGAACCTTCTTATCCCTGTGATGAACCGCTTAGGCCCTGTGACGAACCTCCTTAGACCTGTGACGAACCTCCTTAGACCTGTGACGAACCTCCTTAGACCTGTGACGAAACTCTTCAGCCCTGTGACGAACCTTCTTATTCCTGTGATGAACCGCTTAGGCCCTGTGACGAACCTTCTTAGACCTGTGACGAACCTCTTCAGCCCTGTGACAAACCTTCTTAGCCCTGTGACGAACCGCTTACGCCCTGTGACGAACCTCCTTAGACCTGTGACGAACCTTCTTAGACCTGTGACGAACCTCTTCAGCCCTGTGACAAAGCTCCTTAGACCTGCGACGAACCATCTTAGCCCTGTGTCGATCCTCTTCGGCCCTGTGACGAACCTCTTCGGCCCTGTGACGAACCTCTTCGGCCCTGTGACGAACCTCTTCGGCCCTGTGACGAACCTCTTCGGCCCTGTGACGAACCTCTTGGCCCTGTGACGAACCGCTTAGGACCTGTGACGAACCTCCTTAGACCTGTGACGAACCTTCTTAGCCCTGTGACGAACCTTCTTAGCCCTGTGATGATCCTCTTCAGCCCTGTGACGAACCTTCTTAGCCCTTTGATGAACCTCTTCAGCCCTGTGTCGATCCTCTTCGGCCCTGTGTCGAACCTCTTCGGCCCTGTGTCGATCCTCTTCGGCCCTGTGATGAACCTCTTCAGGTCTGTGACGATCCTCTTCCGCCCTGTGTCGATCCTCTTCGGCCCTGTAACGAACCTTTTCGGTCCTGTGACGAACCTCTTCAGGTCTGTGTCGATCCTCTTCGGCCCTGTGTCGATCCTCTTCGGCCCTGTAATGAACCTTTTCAGGTCTGTGACGATCCTCTTCCGCCCTGTGTCGATCCTCTTCGGCCCTGTAACGAGCCTTTTTGGCCCTGTGTCGATCCTCTTTGGCCCTGTGTCGATCCTCTTTGGCCCTGTGTCGATCCTCTTTGGCCCTGTGTCGATCCTCTTTGGCCCTGTGTCGATCCTCTTTGGCCCTGTGTCGATCCTCTTCGGCCCTTTGTCGATCCTCTTCGGCCCTGTGTCGATCCTCTTCGGGCCTCTGATGAACCTCTTCGGCCCTGTGTCGATCCTCTTCGGCCCTGTGTCGATCCTCTTCGGCCCTGTGTCGATCCTCTTCGGCCCTGTGTCGATCCTCTTCGGCCCTGTGTCGATCCTCTTCGGCCCTGTGTCGATCCTCTTCGGCCCTGTGTCGATCCTCTTCGGCCCTGTTTCGATCCTCTTCGGCCCTGTGTCGATCCTCTTCGGCCCTGTGATGAACCTCTTCGGCCCTGTGATGAACCTCTTCGGCCCTGTGTCGATCCTCTTTGGCCCTGTTTCGATCCTCTTCGGCCCTGTGTCGATCCTCTTCGGCCCTGTGATGAACCTCTTCGGCCCTGTGTCGATCCTCTTCGGCCCTCTGATGAACCTCTTCGGCCCTGTGTCGATCCTCTTCGGCCCTGTGTCGATCCTCTTCGGCCCTGTGTCGATCCTCTTCGGCCCTGTGTCGATCCTCTTCGGCCCTGTGTCGATCCTCTTCGGCCCTGTGTCGATCCTCTTCGGCCCGGTGTCGATCCTCTTCGGCCCGGTGTCGATCCTCTTCCGCCCTGTGACGAACCCGTTCAGCCCTGTTGATAGCTGAAGGTGACAAACTGAAAATCTATGGCTTTACTGAGATCCTGTAAAATATTTGATTAAATGACTCTCCCTCAAACATTTTCGTATTATTTTGCTTCTGCAAATAGTGTGTTGTATACCTTACACAAAGTTACCATGTTTTTATTTCAGTACAATGTAGTTTTGGGTTAACTATTTTAGTTTTATTTGTAGTAAAAACATGGTTATTTTTTGCGATGTTGCAAAGAAAAGCATAAATGAAATGACAGGATGCCAGAGGTGTTGATTTAAGCAAATATGGCGTTACAGTCTGCATAAGAATTGTCTGTGGTTCAGCTTCTTTGACACATGCATATTTTACATCTCAGTATTATTAAAAGATTATTATTAATATCAATTCTTAACGAAAATTAATTATGGATAGATTATACTAAACTTGAATCTTTTTAATTAATTGCCATTTGGAAGACACTTTCATGCTGAATAGTGATTAAAAAAGCATTTATTACTGGGACATTTTTACCCTTGAGCATCCAGGAGTTAAGTGTCTTTTTCAAGAGCCCAATAATGAGTCTTCTCCTCAATGTTCTTTACAACACACCATAGTGTCATGCATTACTGCTTGGCTGACAGTTGACAAACATTTACCTTCCCTGATCAATCTACAGACTTTGGGGTCAATAATCTTGCATCTGTATGTCAGTGGGATCAATATTACATGACTGGATGTCTTGACTTCATACTGGATGCTGTTTGTAATTCTGTGCTAACAGAAAAAGATGTGGAGCTCAGTGTTAGTTGAGTCTGAAGCCCTGAAACGTGTGACTTCATCTTCATTCTCTGGTGTGAGCGCTCACTGAACTGTCAGAGCCCACAGGAGTGACACCACGTGGCGGTGTCAGCGACAACAAATAGTAATAGGAACCAAGACTTCAGGAAGTCAGAGTCTCTCCAGGTGAAGGGATTCTTACTGTACCAGATGATTTTGTACCTGACATGATGTCTCACAAATAAGACAATTGTTAATATACATGAAGAGTATTGAGTTGTAAAACGAATGTAGATCATAGAGGTAAAATAATCAGTATTCGGATAAATGTGATGAGAAATGTTTGAGTTGATCTTGAGATCTTCAATAATGTTGAGTTTGGATTTCAGATGAGACAAATCTGAGCTCAGTTTAAACATTGTGGATATCTCTTCTCAAACTCTGACACACACATTTGTGACATTTGCCTTTTTATTAGGAAAAATATTAGATGCAGAAGAACACAATAAGGATAAAATCGAGATCTTTAAACTTTTCTGTCGTTTTTCTTTTAAAGGGGTTTGTATATGGCTAAAAACTACTTTATTTACATTTACATTTATGCATTTGGCAGACGCTTTTATCCAAAGCGACTTACATTGCATTGACCTATACATTTATACTTAGGTAAATTCAATCCCCTGGGATCAAGCCCACAAACTTGCGTTGTTAACATTGTCAAGCCATTAACATCCAGACAGAAAGATGCAGACGATGATGCGGAGGATTGTGGGTGGTGAACGCACAACTAACCCTATTCATGTGTATGATTTTTCGTAACTGTAAGTTTATTTACAGTCTGAAACAGTATGAGCTGTGAAGGTGTGTGTTTGGAGGAAGAATCCCTCAATTACATCCCTCACTGGAACGGTATTTCAGGATCGCTGTGGTTAATGGCCATCCCACAGCTGCAAACATCTGTCCTGTCAGTCAATGCTTCACACAGTCTGATTGGCTGTGATGTAGATCAGTACAACCGTCTCAGCCAATCAGAGGTGAAGGAACAGCGGGGAAAGATTTTTATAATGGCATTATTCTCGGTTATACACCAGTTCATGTCAACTTTAGGAAAACAAATATTGCTGTGAGTTTATATTTTCTCTTCTTATAGTATGTGATAAAACATAAGTCTGAGTTATTATAGTGTTCTAATTTAAATGATCTTTTGATATTTTTAGACGTTAATATTTGTTGAATTATTTGCTGTTTTGTGCTTTTGTCATTTTATTTTAATAATGCTGTGTAAATTCAATTATTGTAATATTTGTTATAGTTTTAGACTAGTTTTTGATCATTTTCAGTGAATCATTTTAGTGCCTCAGCTTAAATTTATTTCAGTTTATTGCTAAGGCAACATTTGTCATTTTTTGTCATCTTGTCAAGTTTTTTTTCAAATAATATTCAAGCTGGATTTGTATTTGATTGCAATTGACAGAACAGTTAACATTTTATTACAGTAGTTGTGAATTTTTTACAGTTTTTAAGTTTGCAGTTTTATAAGTTAATAGTTTTCAGTTGCTGGAGTTGCTAGTTTCAGTTTTAGAGTTTTGGTTATCAGTCTGTTAAACTGATTTTTAATTTTCATAAAATCTTTCCACAATTGATATTTTATACTAAAATGAAATAGTTTTCCACTTTTTCTGAAGACTTTAAATGGTCTTACTGACAATGCAGTGAAATGTTATTTTAATATTACATGTGTATATTGTGTAATATTGTGTTTTTCATGTAACTGTAAAGTCATGGAGTGTGTGTGTGTGTGTGTTTAAAGTGGAACATATGTCTGAGACTACCAGTGAAAATGATTAATGTAATAATGTAATACAATGATCAAAATACGGGTTTAGTGCTACATTTGGTACAAAAAATGATGTAGTCTCAGATTTTGGACTCCTACTGTCTTATGTGCAACTCTATCTTGGGTTTCTTTAAACTTTAAAGTTTTCTTTAAAGTTACTTCTTTAAAAACACACACACACACACACACATACCCTAATAGTCCCTAGACCGCTTTTGCCTTCCCATCAAAGAGGTTTCATTACCCTTGCAATACTGCTCATTCTGCGATACGAGCTACTAAAGAGTGTTCCTGCCCTCCTGAAGTGCACTGATCTGTGTGTCTCCTCTCCAGGCGAGGACTCCACGCAACGCTGCCGGGCAGCAGCAGCAGCAGCAGCAGCAGCATTCGCTGGGCGAGCAGGAAGGAGGGCGTCTCTGCTATGCGTCTGCTGAGAGTCTGGAGAGCATGGCCGACGCTGAGCTCCCTCTGGGCTTCAGTCGCTCAAACATTCTCAGACAAAGCCTGCCGCTGGCCCGATCACCCAGCCAGGCCAAACTAAGAGCTCCAGGTACAACTTTTTTCAAGTCATTGTGTTTGTCAATGTTTCTCTCACCAAACACAGATGTAGTGTGAGAACAGATTGTTAATGCTTCTGTTGAAGGGGCGTTAAGATGTTAATGACATCATGATGGTGCTTCAACATTTTTGCTTTACTGTCTTGAGGTCACGTGGTTGATGATTTACGTTTAATCATTTAGCAGACGCTTTTATCCAAAGAGTTCAGGGAGCAGTAAGCAATATATCATACAGGAGCAATAATACTAGTTTCAACAAAAGCTAGAGAAAGATTTTTATTTGTCTGTCAAGTATGATGTGATGTATTTCTGTGTAGTATATTAGAGTTCAGGGCAATTCCAGCGCTATGGACGTGACAGAGAATTAATTAGTTACTATTATATCAAACTATCTCTTTATATTTTACTGAACCCTTGTTGATAGAGTCTAAACATCAAAAAATGTCCGTCTATGAAAAAATCTATTTTTTAAAAAGAGAAATAAACATGCGTTATGGATGTGACAAAAATGGATGCACATTTGAAGAGAGATGTCACATGGGTATTTGAGCCAACAAATGTTCAAATCTGTGCTGTTACTATAGAAAAAAACTCTTTTTTTAGTTTTTTTAAATTTTTTTAGTGGTAACGTTGACATTTTCACGGAATTGCCCATCACTCAAAAATGAAACACAATAGAAGATATTTTGAGGATTTTTATTGCTTAACAATAAGTCCATTGGCTTCCCTTATATGGCCATTTCTCAAAATATCTTCTTTTGTGTTTCACAGAATAAAGAGTCGTTTGCAGATTGCGCCCTTGGGTGAATGAATGATGACAAATCTTAATAACTTTTTGGTGAACTGTCCCTATAAGATTGCATGAAGAGGCACCAATTTCCTACAAACATACAATAAAAATGGTTTAAAATGTGTGTGTATATACTTACTTATACTCATACTTACATTATTTCTGCCCCCCCCTCTCTCTCTTTCTCTCACTCTCTCTCTCTTTCTCTCTCTCTCTCTCTCTCTCTCTCTCTCCCTCTCTTTCTCTCTCTCTTTCTCTCACTCTCTCTCTCTCTCTCTCTCTCTCACACGCTCTCTCTCTCTCTCTCTCTCTCTCACTCTCTCTCTCTCTCTCTCTCTCTCTCTCTCTCTCCAGCGGTGTTATTCCTTCAGTTTGGGGATGAAACGCGGCGCGTGCACATCACTCATGAGTTGACTAGTATGGAGACGCTGCACGCGCTCATCGTGCACATGTTCCCTCAGAAGCTGACGATGGGCGCGCTGCGCTCCCCCGCCACGGCTCTGCTCATGAAGGACGAGGCTCGCAACATCTTTTACGAACTGGAGGACCCTCGTGACATCCACGACCGATGCCTCATCAAGATTTACTACAGAGACGCGCATTATACCCCACAACACACGCAGCACCCCGTACACCACGGCCACATCGCCAACGGAGACCTGCGCGTGAGTAAATCCTGACAGAGATACGGTACAAATCTGACAGGTTCAGGATCCTCAGGTGCTATAAAAAAGAAAAAATATGATATCTTTCAGTTTATAACCTTATCCTTCCATACTTCCATACAAAATGTAAATATATTTGTCTATTTCTACAAACTTAGTTTTTTACATGAAAGCTTACTTTTAAAGGGACAGTATTGCTTAAAATATCTTCTTTTGTGTTCCACATAAGAAAGAATCATGTACAGGTTTTAAATGACATGAGAGTTATTTTGGGGTGAACTTTACGCATTGTTAAACTTCTTTTTACTGCACAAGGTAGGCTAAAGCGACCTTTTCACATTCTTAAAACATACATCTTGTCACATGTCACGTGCTCTTCACTAATCCCGTCTGTCTCTCTATTTCTTTCCTCCAGAGAGAGCTTGTGTACACCTCGAGGGAATCGTCTCCCACGCGCCGTTTAAACCCGATGCCGTCTTCCGCTTCACCCTCTGGCTCTCCTTCACGCTCGCAATCTCGTCTTTCTTACTCGGGCGGGCGTCCTTCCTCTTACGCGGGTCCCCATCCGTCACCCCAGATGCACCCTTATCAGCACCAACACCACGGCCACCCCCCTCAGCAGACTGGCCACCCCCACCCTGCATTTTGCCCCTCCCCCAGCGCTATCCTGGAGCGCCGTGACGTGAAACCGGATGAGGAAATCACGTCGTCGTCGAAGAGCATGGTGCTCCTTAAAAACGAAGCAATATATGCAGACCCGTACGCGCTCGTGCAGGACCCTCGGCTCAGTGTGGCCTCGTCGCAGGCCCTGGCATACCGCCGCGGCTCTGTCCGCTCCATCGCCGGCTACCCTGCTGCTGCGTTACAGTGTGAGCTTGAGGGCGCCCTCTACAGACCCGGAGGACACATATATGCAGATCCGTACGCCACTATGGGTTTCCGCACCCTGCCCCCAGCCTCACCACAAAAACTGTCTGATGGCAGGGATCCGTACGGAAGCCACCCGGGTCGAGCATCCCCTGGCAGACACGGGTTCCGTAAAGATGGAACTGTATACATAGAGAGCCCTAAAAATCGTCCGGGAGGGCCGCCTATGGATCAGATATGTATGATTGGGGGCCCTGGAACCGACGGAGGGCCAGTGCCAGTTTACAGCCCAGCATTACCTGGCAATGAAGAAACCAGGTGACAGGATTTTCACTGATAAACCTGTTTGCTTATATAGAAAAAATATAGTGCTTATCTAGTGTGTATGTGTGTGTAATGGTGGTTTCCTCCCCTAGAGAGCGTATGGAGGCCATGGAGAAGCAGATAGCCAGTCTGACTGGTCTGGTTCAGAGTGTTTTAACCCGTGGACCGGACAGCCCGTAAGAAATGTTGTTTTTATTTCAGTACCACAATCAGCAGTCTGACATTTAAATGTAAGGGTTTGACACAAATTAAAGTCCCCGTGAACCGGAAGTTGCGATCATTTTTTCTTCCATAATTTGACGTACTTCCAAGTGAAATGGAATTTCAAATGAGAAAATAGTGGGCGTGGCTTTCGTCTTTCTCTGCGATTGGATGCATAAAATGCATTTTAAAATGAAACCGGCAGCAGACTAACAGTTGAAGGGGATGAGTTAACGGATGCTCCGCCCAAGCCGTCTAACAAAGGTCGTTTAAGATGGATAGTCATTACAGGACGGAAGTGCATTTTCAGATTTTAAATGAAGATTGTGAGGGCACATGAATTCTAAAAAATATAATGACCCACATTGATAAGCGATTTACAATAAACGCTGCAATATTTCATGAAAAAAATGCATTGTCATTTTTAATTTCACTGGGACTTTAACACACACATGTTGAAATTTGGCCACCATTGAATCTCTTAAGATTGAATGTGTAATGCAGTTGTATCACACTTAACCTTAAATTCCAAAGTATAGTCTCATTAATCTAAAATACAGTATATAGTGTAGACATACAAGATCTAAGTTTTTCATAGAGACGTGTTTTATGTTGGTCTTGCAGTGATAAGACAGAAACAGCGAGTGACTGCTCTGCTCCTGAAAGTGAGTATCACACCGTGTCTGTGTTCACACTTTCAAATTAATAACTTGAATTAGGCTACGTTTGATATTTTATGACTTGCTCTGCAAATTGTCACCTTGAAAACAGTCAACCGTCATATCTGTGGCTGCTGTACTTGATGTATTGTAGAAACCTGCTCACTAACAAACAGACTCAAGAAAAGTGTGAGCATTAAGTCATTTCAGTGAGTTAATAATTTCCTAAAGTCTTCCCTAGAGCACAGGTGCGATATTTACTTGTTAAGTGTGTTGGTGAAAGCTATAATGATTTCAGGCTAGTATAAGAAAAAGAGAAGCGTATAATAAACACATATAATATAATAATAACACAATAAAAACACGATAAAATAATAAAAAACATGATTTTTGAAAAATATTGAAACATTGTTTACTCATTTTGGAAACAAACTCTTCAAATATCGCTGCTGTCCTGCTGAGACCTTGTATCTCCATATTTTGTGATATTTATGTTTGCCATGAATCATTATTATTAGCCATTCTCTGTCACTGGGTTTTTTTAAATATTTAACCAATATAAAGTATTAAAAAGTGCTTGTCAACTTTGATAACATAGTATGTAATTATTTAAAAAGTAGAGTTTTTTTCCTGAATAACATCGACTTTGGACATAAAAGCTTTCATAAGGTCGATATGTACATGGATCTGGAGTAAAACATGAAAAGAATGTATTTAAAACACATGTTATTTTTTACTAGTGTGGTGCTAAATTGAGTTTTGCACAAAATGATGATAATCAGGGATCATAATATAAGAATGAGGTGGATTTAGCTTCTTTTGCATTAGCCCGAGTTTTCCATGATTTGGTTGATCAGAAGTGTAAATAGTACACTGAGAGAAACCGTTATCACAATACATATGTTTTAAGATTTGGCATGAAACTTATCCTACACCGTTTGTGCAGACACCAATGACAGCAACCACAAAGCATCGTCCTTTCAACCTGATATACTGTTAGTAGATCCTAATAATACACTGCTAAGCAATCCACTCCAGCATCACGTTGGCGGGTTTTACTAAGATCTAGTTGTAAACTATGTGGTTTTTAATGAAAACAAAACAAAGAGTTACAATGTTGCAGTTCACGTTGATTCATGAAAGCAACGATCAGGTTCTTCAGACCTGATCGTTGTCTAATAATGACAGAATGAAAAGATTTGTGTATGTGTGTTTGTGCACTATAGTGTGTATTGTTTGGGACGGATAACTGGTGACCTTTTATATTTCAGCTGGCAGGTTTAGAAAGAAAAAAGGTATATTACTGTATGTGTGGTTGTCTGTCACCCTCGGTTCTAATGTGTTGCACTGCGATTCTTTCTCAGGAGTGTATAAAACGTTTTCATGCTAATATTCAGGGATCTCAGATCCTGGAGTTTGAAAACCCTCTGTTTATGTATATACAGTGTTTATAAAAAGTATTCACCCCCTTGGACTTTTGTTGTTTATTTATTTAAAATTCAAAATTCTGTATTGACAAGTGGTCAAAATTTCCATTTCGATAGGAAACGGTTCAACTGTTGAAAAAGTCCAATGAGGTGAGATTATGCTTTTATGGTCGCTGTATATATGTCTGTCCTATGGATTATCCCGGAATGTATTTGTTGTAGTCATGAAAATTCCCACTAACACTCTTAAATGTCTATTTACTGGAATGTCCTGTCTGCTATTTTTCAGTCTTTCAAAGGATCTTAACAGAGAGCAAGACGTTTGTGTTTCTTAATCTACTGTATATAGCGTTCTGAATGTCAATGCAAATGTAAAGGTCTGAATTTGAATGTTTGTTGCATGAATATACACCGTGCAATACACGGACTGTCTACTCGGTTGTGTTGCATTTGTCTTTTGATGTGCCTGTACTACCGATCAACTCAAAGGGAGTTGTTTTTGTTGGGTACAGACACATAAAGCAGAATAAAATAGCTAATAGACTCATGGGTAATCGCACACTGTCAAAGGTCAACGTTTAAATAATGTTGCATGACACTAATATATGACTTTCACTCCCGGACTGGTAGTCTCGTCCCCGTCTGCGCCCCTGGCCCTGATGCCACCCCCGCCCACTGGAGAGTCTCTACCAATAGCGATGTCCCGTTCCCAAATGCAGCTGCATCTCAGCGACCTGCAGCAACACACAGCTGAACTGCGCAAAAAACTGTCAGAACTGCGACAACTGCAGGCGAGTGTTTATTTGTGTGTGTCCGTGGCTCTAAATCTTTAGGGATGCTTAGTTCAATCATGCAAAAAATATATTTACATGATATATGTTTAATCATATAGCAGATGCTTTTATCTAAAGCGACTTACAAAACGGAGAAAGTCAATATTTACTGTTTCACAATATGAATAGGAGAAGTTGACATTATCACACTATTGTAAATATCTATAAAAATAAAATGTTTTAAAGGGGCAGTACCCCAAAAATATTTTTTTTCTCATAAATTGTCATTCTTGTGATTTTCACATACTGTAAATGTATTATATGGTTTCAAAAGACTTGAAGTATAGTGTATGATTGACTCATTTCAGGGTACATTATGGGGCTTTACTTTTATTTTTGCAGCCTAATTGCCCCAGTCTCCATTCACTTTCATTGTATGGAAAAAGACGCAGCATAAATAGCTCTTTTAATTGTTCCTTTAATGCTTGCAGTTTCAAACAACACCAACATTGTATTTTGAGGCTGGTCTATAATATTTCTAATGAGTTTATATAACATTTTGAGTTTACCCTACAGATGCAGAATCAAGATTCTGTTCAGGCATTACTAAGACAGACAGAGTCTGATTTGGGAATGTGTCTGATCGAGGCGTCTCGGACGCAGGAAGATCCGTTACAGCGCCAGCGCCTTCTTGTGGAGGAGGAGAGGCTTCGCTATCTTAATGAAGAAGAACTTATTATACAACAACTACAGTGAGTCAAAACACAATCACAAAATACCACGTGATACAGTGTCCACCGATGTCTGCAGTTTGTGTTTTATGTTTTACAGCGATCTTGAGCGCTCTGTGGAAGAGATGAAGGCAGGGGCGGGGCTAAACCATCATCT
Source organism: Triplophysa dalaica (assembly GCF_015846415.1). Lineage (NCBI taxonomy): Eukaryota > Metazoa > Chordata > Actinopteri > Cypriniformes > Nemacheilidae > Triplophysa > Triplophysa dalaica. Next base: position 1,001,772 of record NC_079564.1, on the reverse strand, counting down.
GGTGACGGAACAGGAAATAGAACAGAAGAGTTTGGAACTCAGAAGACTCGGAGAGACGGTAGCTGAACTCAAGAGTGAGTGACCAGAAGATGGATTTGTACAGAAATGGCAACCCGACACATATGTAAACAGACTTTAAGTCAAAAACACACACACACGACTCACTATCTGTGTTGTGTGAATGTAGATCAGTTCCCCACTTTGCAAAGTAAGATGCGTGTGGTGTTGAGGGTGGAGGTGGAAGCTGTCAAGTTTCTTAAAGAGGAACCGCTCAGACTGGAGGCGTTGTTGAAACGTTGCAGAAGCATCACCAATACGCTTGCTCTGCTGCGCAGGTATAACAAACGCTCGTTCACTCTATCGCGCACACATGCTCCAGCACTACAGCTAAAGAAGTCTTCAGGGTCTTTGTTTGTACAGGCAGGTGTCTGAAGGTGTGTGGAGAACCCCGGATGACTTCAGTAGTTCGGTTTCAAGCATGAGGGAGGCGGATTTCAGCCGTTGCTCGGATCTGGATATTCTCACCAGCCCGTCTCTAAATCTGCCAGACCTGGCGGGCACCTTATCGGTCGCCACCACTCTCTCCGCATGCTTGGGTACTAATACCACCCTGGGGGCAAATCCCAGCCTGACTAGTGCTTCCATTATTGGTAATCCCCTGCTTTATATTCGTTTTGTCTTATTTTTTATATTCACAATTATTATAGGAAGGATGGGGTGGGTCATTTTTCTTCAAGAATTAGGGTTCGGAAAAGTGCAAAAAAATATATCCATATCATGAATTAGATTATTTGGGGAGTAAAGTGTGTCATCTTCAGGTTTTTTGTAGATATACAGTAGTTAGAAAAAGGAACAAGTCAATAGAAGCAAAGAACTTAAAAAGTGAAGTGTTTGATTCACAAGAAGCTGTTCTACGGTTATAATTTATTACAACAGCCATAATACACATTTATTTGATTTCATTTATTACTTTCTATTATTTATATAAATATTTGACATTCTCACTGACTTTAGCAATATTAATAAAAACCTATTTATTTTGTCAATTGTATTTTGTATTAAATAATACCACCATATATATTTTGAACATGTAAATAAATCAAATCACTCTATGGATGAACAGAATGATCACGAGAGATCTAACTAGATTTGTCGATCTAAACACTTGATTTATTTTTAGGGGGAACCACAAGTCTATCTAACATACTCAGCTCCACTGTTGGTCCCTGTATGAGCGGCAGTGGGATTTTGGGCAGTACCACACTGGGCAACTGGTTGGCCTCAGCCGGGGCAACAGATTCGATCATGCCTGAACTGGACGGGACCTCAACAATAAGGACGGGCGGGCTGGAAGATCTGCCCTCACGCAGAGAATCTGATAAAGGTGTTTCCGTGGAGGTCCGACTGGTAATGAACAAGTTTTTATATTTGAGATGTTTAATCTGGGTCTAATGTGAATAGAGTGATTCTATTCATTGTATTTTCAACATCAGACAGAAAAAATTATCCTTGTTTTTTCTGCCTGGGAATACGTCTTTAGGCCGCCGAGCGAGACTGGGAGGAAAAGAGAGCCAGTTTAACTCAGTTCAGCGCTCAGGACATCAACCGTCTGCTGGAGGAAACGCAAGCTGAATTAATGAAGGCCATTCCTGACCTGGACTTCGCCGCCAAGCAGATCACCAAACCGGCCGTTCCTCCGAAACCTCAGATGTCTTCTCTCCCGGCACCCGGTTCAGCGTCCTCAACCCCGACCTTAACACCTGAACACCAGCCCAAAACTCCACCCAAACCCCCCAGCAAAGACGGCATCCCGCGCAGGGGATCAGGTGAGATCGCTGCAGTACAATTAAAGTGATAGTTCAGCCAAAAAATATCCATTCTGTCAACCTTTACTCACCCTCTTGTCATTTCAAAACTGCTTGACTTTCTTTCTTACCCAAAACACAAAAGAAGATATTTTGAAAAATGTTATTAACCGGACCCCATTTACTTGCGTTGGTTTTGTGTCGGTACAATAGAAGTAAATGGGGTCCAGTGCTGTTCGGTTACTAGCTTTCTTGAAAATATCTTCTTTTGTGTCGTATGACTAACACTTCAAATGGTTTTTATTGTCTCCCCCAGTCTCTATTATCTCTTTACATGGAGCAGTCCGGTCCTCTGAGGCACAATATTACATTTTGTTCATCGCTTTCATACCATGTATTTACTGACACACATGGCACACATTAATATCTTCTCTGATTCATTGATGACTAATTGTGTATTTAGGAGAGTTGACCGTGCCACGGTATCGAACAGAAAAGCTGTCCAAGTCTCCGCCCCCTCCACCTCCCAGAAGAAGTTTCCCATCAGGCCTTGGGCTCACGACCAGCAGCAGCGGAGAAGTTATCACCATAAACAAGAGCGTTAAGGTGAATACCCAAATTGAGATTTTCTATTTACAAGATTTGTATTTCGGCTTTACCGACGAGGTGCTCATTAAGGTTTGAGCATCAAATACTGGGTTGTTGGGCAAGATATGGGCAAACCAAGGTTTATGTGAACCTGTCCATATTTGACCCAACTGTGAGTTGAAATAACCCAGTACTTTTAGGGTCTTTAAAATCGTTGTGTCTTGTTTGTGTAGAAGTTAGAGAAAAGTGAGAACAAAGAGGATTCCGATGTAGCGACTAACTCTCAGACGCCACCCGTCAAACTGAGACGGCCCTCGACCTCAGACGGACCCCGACCCTCCTCCACACCTCCGGTCATCGCCGCTTCCGGAATGAAAGAAGATGAAGACGAGGATGAGAGGATAATGGCCGAGCTGGAGGTAAACGAACATAGGAGGTCAGGGAGCCATTAAACTGACACTCAGCGGTCAGAATTCACACACAGGGCTGTTGTAGTTTTGAGTCTTTAGTTGTGATGTTTTTGCTAGTGTTATGAGTTTGTAAGTAATGATTTTTATTCCACACACAACACACACGTGTGCGACAGGCATTTCAGAGAACCCCAGTGAAAGAGCTCACGGCTCAGGTCTTCTCTGACAGGGTTGACAGGACAGGCCAGTGGATCAACAGCTCTCTGTGGAGAGAGGTACAGTAACAGAGCTTTCTAGAACGTCTGCCGTTGAGTGTTTCCCTCAAACCTACTCATGCACTTGTACACTAAACTATTGAACCTGTCCCCGTGTGTGCTAGTGCATTCTGACCTTAATATGAATCTGTTCTTTGAAAGCGTAACACTGTTCACTCTCTTTTACATCCTTTTAACTCTGAAGAACTCATGACCTCATATAAACTGGAGTTTCTTTATGAATGTTTGTAAATATGTTCCCTTTTCAGATTAATTCAAGAAGTGTTGCTTTCATTCAGAGTCTTGATCTAAAGGGACTTGAGATGTCTGCACAGCTGGTTTTAGCTTGCAAAGTGTTTTCTTAATCTCTCACAGTGTTAAAGTGAAATAGTGCTAATATACATTTTCTTTTGTCAGTCAACACTTCTGCTTTGTCTTATCTGGCTTCTCTTTCATGTATTAAAGGGATAGTTCATCTTTGATCCACCTTCATATCTTTCCAAATCTGTATGACTCTATTTCTTCTGCAGAAGATGAAAGAAGATATTTAGAAGAACGTTCAAAAGCAAACAATATTGACCCCCATTGACTTCCATAGTAGAGACACAAAACCAGTGAAACATTTTTCAAAATATCTTCTTTTGTGTTCCACGTAGGAAAGAATCATATACCCATTTTTATGACATGAAGGTGAACAGGCTTTTCTGTAGCTCAGTGGTAAGAGCGTGGCGCAAGCAACGCTAAGGTCATGGGGTTTGATCTCAGGATTGCACATAGTCAGAAACAAATGTATAGTATAATTCAATGTAAGTCGCTTTGTGTAAAAGCATCTGCCAAATGCATAAATGTAAATGTAATGAACAAGTAATGACAATGTTTATTTTTGGGTGAATGGTCCCTTTAACTAACTCAATTTTAATAGAACGTTTATTGATTCCACACTTCACATTACAAAGTACACACGCTGCCTTCAAATGAATCCACATCAAATTAAAGGCGGTCACTTTCCCGAGATTGAATCTGGTGTTATGTATTGATGTTGTTCTCTCGTTCCTCAGTCTGTAGGAACTCCTCCGGGCTCAGTTAAACTGGTTCAGCCGTCCTCCGTGGCCCGTCTGCGTCATCTCCAGCAGAGCAGCCTGGAGCGTCAGACCCGGAAACAACAGGAAGAGTTTCCTAAACTTCAGCAGGGTCAGCAGCAGGTATTTCACTTCTAACAGAAACCTCCCCTGCTCTCCTGACCGGTGTTCCCACGTCTGATCTACGCTGTGTTGACTTCAGAGACTTTCTGCACAGATTTCCTCTGTGCAGGCACAAGTCTTATTGGACTCGTACATTCACTCATTTCAATTACAGATGTAATATTTTCCTCTTTCGTTCAACACGAGATATTCTTCCAGGACTACAGCGCAATGTAGTTTATCGCAGTGCCAGGAAACCACTGGTTTAGCCAAATGACTTCAGTCAAATTTCTTTCATTGTTTGGCACATGATCTGACCGCAGGAGAAAGATCTCCCTAAACTGGGTGGACTTTTAATGTCCTTATATTTAATTTAAACAGGATATTCACTGAGAAATGTACGGCGTGACTTGATTTGATACATCTTGAAAAACACGTATGTTGTGACAAATGAGTGTTCACACCAGACTGGAGACAGACCCCAATGCAATCCTTGTTAATACACATCTAAAAACTATTCATTCAATTCATTCACATCATCAGAACCACACTCAGTCCAGATAACGTCAACAGAAAAGGAAAGTTATTTAAGAAGCAGAGCAAGTTGTTGAATTTTTGATAGAATATTATGAATAAGAACATCAATTTTTATTTGAAGTAATTTGTATTTAAGAAAGTAAATAGGGTTCCGTTTGACTTGTGTGCGTCTGGGATATGTGTGTGTCCCAGATGATGAGTTGGCATGTTGTTTATTATAGGTGATGTGAGGTCTTATACCACACTTGAACCATTCTGAATCAGATTTTGATGAGCAGTCAAAGACCGGGTAAGAAATCAGTAATACTTTACTTAAAGCCTTTATGTTTAACGCATTATAAAGGGTTATTAAAGGGTATGATGCATTATAATTGTTCATAATGTGTGTTGTAATGCATTAAATGTTGTTGTAAATAATTTTAACCAAATTAAAAGTGTAAGAAAGAATTGAAAAGTTTTGTTATGTATTAACTGTAGTTACAATTATTAATGAGACATTATAAAGCATTGTAAGGTGCATTGCAAGGCATAATTAATACATTAAAATGACTTTTATAAAGCATCACACATACAGTAAATGCTTTAAGTAAAGTGTTAGCAAGAAAACCTCTGCTATTCTCTGTGTGTATGACAGATCAGGTGCAGACGATGTGTCATATGTGATCTAGAAACTGACGTTGGCATTACTGTTTCAAGGCGTTGCAACATTCGGTCAGACACCAGAAGGAATTGGTTAGATATGAAGTTAGATATGAACGTTGAATCCTGCTCAGTGCTGCTAAACCTCAGGGACTGACCTGAGAAAAAAACATGGAGAAATAGATAGATACATACAGCCACAGAAACGATAAGAGATCACTTCAGTTATGCATTTCTGCATTCTACATATACTTCTATTGAATATATCTCTGCTGTCCTTCTGAAACCTTGTATCTCCATATCTCGTGATTTTTATTTCTTGCCATAAATCATTATTATTCGTCACCCTTTATATTTGTCACTGGGTTTTGCAAATATCTGACCAATAACAAGAATCAAAAAGTGCTTGTCAATGTTAACAACACAGTATACAAGCATAGAGAAGGTACAGTGTCCAGAAAAACTGTGAATTTGGACATCTGAGGTTTCGAAAGGACAGTGATGATATGTTCAACATATTTATTTCAACATAAACATTTCATATTTTTTAATTTTCTGTAAATAAATTCAAACAAAATAGAATATTTTCATTTGGATTTTGGGAAAAAAATATAATTTTAAACAGTAAATGCAGACAAAAGGATAATTTTGAATTAGTCTCTTCATTTTTTCTGCGGCTGTATATTAATGATATGAAATGGTTCAGGTTTGTAATTTCTTCACAGTGAGAAGAGTGGATCCTGTTTGCTTGACCAATGGCGTATACTTTTTAACTAACATGAAAATATTATTTTAGAAACTCATCTGGTGACACTGATGGCAGAGAAAGTAAAACCTTCAGCTGTGAGGAGGAAATTTCCACTGAATAATGCACACAAGCGACTGAACAAGAAGAGGAAACAATGTACAGTGTTGTACAGTCTCATCAGGCCAGACGGCTCGCAAAGTCAGCGTTCCCCTAATGTATCCCAAATGAAAGTGAAGAGAGAAGGAACATTTGGGTGGAAAGAAAGGTTGAAAGAGACAAGACAGAGAGTGGATTCATGCCTCGTCTACAGGTTGCTCTGATTCTCTCTCTCTCTTTCCTTCATCTGGTGTCTCTCTCCCTCCTGCAGGGTGAAGCTGTAGGCTATTAACTAGCCGTAAGCTTCTGAGTTAGCCGTCTTTCTGTTGTTTCACTGTGAAAATGAATAAGAAAAAAGCACATTGTGTGCAAGATACCAATTCAGATATATACTGAGCCTTACTGTGTGGCATTCACTTTGAACACAAAATGAGATTTATGAAAGGATTTTTGAGCTGTGGATGTTGACCACTTTCAGTTTGTTTCTCACACGGATTCAGGAATACCTATTACTGAAATGATGTGTGTTTGGGTTCGTTTTAAACAGAATGAGGTTTAGTAAATGAGGGTTTCGTTTTCGCCTTTTAGACATTTTTTTTTAAAACTGAAGGAACTAAACAGAACGAGAGATGTTGTAAGGAGTTTCATCCATCAATCAATCATCATGCGGTCTGGGTAGATTGCAGTCCGTGTATTGTTGTCAGAGTTACCCATCACACAGACTGAAAGAATTTAATGGACAATCACCGTGGCAACCACAAGAGGCGAGTATGTGAATCCTGAATCCTGACACAATTTTTAAGGTCCACATGAAGTCACGGCAATGTTTGACATTGAGAAGATATAAGAGTTCAAAACATACAGGTCCTCGCTTTTTCCAAAGTGGATAAAGGATTCTGTCGTCATTCTGCACTTTAGCGTCTCATCAGATTCCGGGCGGTGAGGGAAACTAAACCCACTGTAGGCTGTTGACGCCAACCATCCTTTTGCATTTTAATGCATTTCTGTAAAAAATATTCGAACATTCTTTAGTCTCACAAGCTTGTGATTTATTCACCACACGTTGTATCCGTTTATAGGATGTAATGTCAATGCGGTGTGCATAGTAATCCATGCATACAAATGATGTGTACAGTATCCTACTACAAAAATATTTCAAAGACTTTGAAATATATTCCTATAGATTGGAATATGACATATAATAGAAATTTAGGTATTTTTAGGAATAAAGAAATCTATAGATTCACTGAACACTTTAATACTAGTGTTAAAGGGGTCATATGGCGCGAATCCGTGTTTTTCTTTGTCTTTGGTGTGTTTCTGTATTAGACAAGTAAAATGGCAAAAAATGAAAGTGTGTGAACAAAAGATTCTATCTAAAAGCAAACGCTCACCCTGACCTGCCTGAAACCACTCCCACAAATCTACATCAGTTGGTGGTCTGATTTGACTAAGACCACCCAAATGTAAACGCAAGTAAGGTGGTGTACCTGTCAGTACAATTGAAGAGGAACCTGATGTTCCAAATATAGTCAGAGGCGTTATATGCCCGTCACACGCTTTCAGTATTCCACCAATCACAACGCACCGGATAACTGGCCAATCAGAGCACACCTCGCTTTTCAGAGAGGCGGAGCAAAGAGGAGATAAAAACATGCACGGTATGTGGAGTATACACGTTTTTAACAATAATACAACAATAATATTACTTTTAGCCGTGTCATGTGACCCCTTTAAACCAGAGAGCAATTTGTTGAGGCCACAGGAAACAGGGACTTTTATCTTTGTTTTTGTACTCCAACACATTGCATGTTTTACACTACAACCCTTTCTTTTTTCGTACATGGATTGCGCACCTCCAGACAGTTGTCTTGATCAGAGTCGACAGCGGATCAGTTTTGTTTTCTAGTGCAATGAGTCTACGGTCTGAACCACAACAGGAGACAACAGGTTTCCCCGTCATCAGTCCGTGTCGAACCACCCCGGCTTTGTTCCCAGGCAAAGATGTGGATAATTTGGCATGCCGTAGTGTCTGACGGACCAGTCTGCTCGGGCTTAATGGGAGGTCTGTGGCATGAATATGTCATCGGGACAGTTTGGCGCATCGAGCAGCGGCTCCGTAAAGATTCCGTTTGAAGGGATTATTTCTTCTTAAAAGGTCAAATTGTTTGTTGGCCCCCGAGTGCCAAGGAGCATGTGAATAGTGAGTGGATGTGTCATTTTGTTTGTATCTTGAGGGTTTCCCAGGACGTCGCTGTTGATGTTTAATAAGGTGAACTAAATCCCGCTTGTAGAGAAGCTCTCGGCCCTGAACACTGTAAGAAGCAGCCGGCTGGAAAAATGATTCAGCCTGTCGTTCTCATCGCTGTTCTTGACTTCTTGATTCAAAACTTCATCTGCAAATAATGACTTTATCAGGGAGAAACTAATCCTGACTGTCAAGAGAAGATAAACGATTCATAATGAGGTGAAAAACAGAAATGCTGCTAATAGAGCTGGTTAATGAAACGCTGTTACACAACAGATGCCACTTTGTGTCCTTATAATGCGATATGACAAGTTATTTGTTGAACGTGAAAATGCTGCAGTACAAAAACAGCCTATTCATATCCAATATACTGATTCAGTTCAGTCAGCGAGGTTTCACTGTGGGCGGGGCTACCGAGTGTGACGCGTGCTTTTATTGGCTCTTTAATGTCGTGCCCTTCACAGGTCAACTTTAGATCAAACTTGTCCACATCAACCTGTACTCAGTCACAGTGTTAATAGCAAGAAAAGGTCATCTCTATTCTACTTTGATGTTAAATGAATAATCTGGACATGCAGTATATGTCCCCTTTTTTGTCTCTAGGCCACGACCGCGTTTAAGTGTCACGAAGCTAATACATAAAAAAACATACTTTTACATACATAATGTTTATAATAAATGTACTTTGCAGAATTAAAGTTATATGTTTTGAGAAAAGTCAAAGTTACGAGAATGAAGTCGTGGCAATATGTCATATTTGGTTTCATTGTTGCAACATCTCGTATTTTTAATTAGAAAAAAATCCTGATTTATTCCCGTTATTTGACTTTATTTAAATCACACAACTTTTTGATCTTGATATCATTTTTGCGTGACACTAAACATCATACATGTAACTACTGTAAGTAAAATATTAAGAAACACTGCCTTCTTGTGACTATTACAGGTAAATCAAAACCACCAAAGTAAAAAAATACAGTTCCCTCTTAATCTATGCGTTGCTTAATGTATTCAGGAGCATTAGTTGAAACATTCAATCAGCTCAACAGAAAGATTTCATTGCAAGTATTGATTTTATCTTTGTTTTTCTCTCTTTTATCCACCGACCTGTCCTAACTTGCTTGTATCTGATCCTCAGTCGACCCTCTCCTGACCTCACGCTGAAGTTATCTACAGTACATACACTAGAGCACCATAAATATGGCCGACATCAGTCTCTCGTAAACTCTTACAGTAAGAGAGACGTAACACTCTTCCCTTCAAAATATTTTAATCTGGGTTGCATGAAATATCTGAAACAATGGGAATTTAAGGTTGTTTAGGATATAAGAATAAAAAACAGACATGGTGACCTCTTTATTCTAACACAAGAAGACGTTTGTTTATGTATAACCATCCACTTTACCTTTCTACCTCAAATTGTCCTGTAAATGTTGTTGGCATGTTGACCATCAGCCTTGAGTTCTGCCATCCTCAGTGTCCCTACATGCCCCTTTTAACCCGACATTTGACCCTGTTCAAGGTGCACGTACACTAATTGGCAACGATGACCCTGGGAATCAAGGAGAACCCCCAAATCCCACATGGATTGTCCACGACTAAAGCACAATGTATCTGACATTACAGAAGAGCTTTGACAAAGGTACGAATCTAAGGTTACGGTTCTGTTCTCTACACTAGGCAAGAAACGTCAAATGGTACAATAATGCTGAAATGAGTTTTAGACCCACGTTTGAATTGCTAATTGCGTAGAAATAATTGTCTAGATGTTCTGCAATTCTAGAGTCGTAGCACAACTAAAAACAGTAATCGTACTATACGTGACGAGTGAAACTCTCAATTGATAAGAAATTCAAAATCAAGTATAAACTAGATTTTTATTCAAGATTAGCTTTTGTATTTTTATAAGCAAAAGAAAGAGAATGTGTTAGAATAGTGTGACTAAATTCACGTGGGGTACATGCCTTATCCAAATTCATGTCCAAACGATGCTCGGGAATCTATATGCATCAAAAGATCCGTGTTTCCCCAGTGCAATCAGAAGTGTGACTGTGAATTTACTCCATTTTACAGCGCATTTCATCATACATGCAAACATACGTGTGAAGCACTTTGTGTCACTGAACTGAACATGAAAAAGCAGATGATGCTGAACCAAACCTCTCATAATGAACGCAAAGGGTTTATATGGTATACAACGGCTCCACTGCCATCGTCCTTCCTCACTTTAAGCAAAAGATGTTGTATGTAAACCTGTATATTATTATGAAAAAAGAGGTTGATGCTTTAGTGATGGTGTCCATCAGAAGCCCGGTACATACCTCATTTTTTCTTTGTGACTTGATATGGAAAAGAAACCCAAACTCTCTGAGCACCATGAGCTGTGTTAACATACTGCTATATGTACAAAGCAACAGTGTATCTGTGTACCTGTATATAAACTGTATCATGGATATGTTCATTTAAGGTATTTTTTGTAATCTTTTTTATTTGAACTATGTCACGAGACTTCTGAACTGCATGCAGAGATCTTGAAGTGCGCATGCAGAATCTTCTCTCTGTACGTTTTGTTAAAGTGTGTAAGATAGGTGGCTTTCTGTATTTAAAAAGAGAAACTTTTTTTAAGAAATAGAGTTCTATGTAAGTAGATCAGATCCTTTTCACTGTTGTCTTTAATCTATAACAAACCATTCAACCATTCCAAACCTCTTTGGCGCCGGCCAGTAGATTCAACAAAAAAACACTTTTCATTAATGCAACAGATAAAATGTATATATCCATTTATCTGTTGACAAATTCTTGTGATCAAACCATAACGATACAAGTGTGAATGCAATGTCGACCAATAGAAATATATCTCTATGGAAATGTTATAATGCAGAAGTTGTAATCATGTTGATAAAACCTTGTCTGGTTCTGTATGTACAAGAGACTGTTGGTTTTGAATGTCCTTGTGGTGTTTTGTGACTATTAAAGTGAGTATCTTCTACATATGACTTCCACATTATTCCTCCAGTTATATTCATTTCAAGAGTTTTATTTGTGATTTGTGACCCTGGATCACAAAACCATTGTTAAGTAGCACGGGAACATTCTTAGTAAAAGACAAAAATACATTGTGTGGTTCAAAATTATCTATTTTGCTTTTATGCCAGAAATCATCAGGATATTAAGTAAAGATCATGTTCCATGAAGATATTTTGTAAATTTCCTACCTGAAATATATCAAAACTTTATTTCTGTGAGTGGATGTTCTGCCACAGTGCATCTGATTATCAACTTCAAAGGCAATTTTCTCAATATTTAGATTTTTTGCACTCTCAGATTCCAGAGTTGTTAACGCTTGTATCTCAGCCAGATATTGTCCTATTCTAACACCTCAGACATAATCAGAAATCTTATTTATTCATCTTTCAGGTTATGTAAAAATTGACCCATAAGACTGGTTTGTTGTCCAGCGTGACATTTTTTTGATATGTGCCAGTCATCCAGTATAAAATCTTTATTATGTCATATGTATGTAGAAAGATATAGTAATGGATTTGTATGAAAAATACAATATACACTGATAAGCCACTGCTATTTAAAGTAAGGAGCAAAGATGTGGTAGAAAATTATGAAGTTTATAAAACAATCTCGGGTCATGCTTCACCCCAAAATGAAAAGAAACACAAGACAGAAATTTTATCATTATTTGAACATGGTTGTATTTGCTTAATTGTGGTTCGAAGTTCCATTTTAATTCATTCAAAATATGTTCTTTGTAATTTTGGGGTGAAATTTATATTCTTAATGGGATACATATAGAATGAATCTTGAATTGATTCTTTATACAACTTAATTTAAAGTTCATATTAAATATGGAAGTTTAAATATTTCTTGTAAACAGTTTTTTTTGGCTTCCCTGTTCATCATGGAGTTCTTTCAGACGTGTGTGTGTTACAGGGAGATATCTGAGGACACTTGAAGTTGCTGAGCTGCTTTCCATTTGGCGCTTCGTCTGCCTCCGTCCGCTCGGATATACGGCTGGTTCCTCAAATCTACACACACACAAAGTCAGCAACTCTCAAAGAAGGTTTACAATACTCAAGACATCATTAACAGGCCGCAAAGAACCTATTAAAAACTGGAAGGACCCCACTATCAGAGTTTAGGGGCCAAGACAAGTTGCAGCAAGTTTTAGAAGGTTAAACAGATAGCAGAGCAAACAGATAGAGATGCCTGGAGAGATGGAGAAGACAGAGGAAAGATACCTTCAGCCACAGAAAAACAGACAGTTATACAGAAGTGGCTTCGCTGAAAGCAGAATCACAGAGCAGACGAGAAGAACGTTTCCCTGAATGCGCCACAAACGGCACCGCATGCAGAGCTGAGAAGCACAAAAACACATCCAGTCTTTATAAGAGCATGTATGTATATATAAGCAAATCTGAATCCACACTTAAGCCCCCCAAATATCAAAAGATGTACCAACATTCAAGAAAGTGTGTAACAGGAAATGAGCGTTGAGAGGCAAGAAGGAAACACAATATTATTAATCATATATTTGATTGATAAATATGATGTCAAGTCTATTTAAAGTGTGGAATTAGCTGCATTCTACACTTAAACGACTTATTTTTTAAGTATGTAAGATAGTACGCCAGTCCTGAGATGCTCTAAAATTCCTTTGAGCACTAAGTCAGATGATGTTTGCTCTGACAGAACATGTCATCTTAAGCATCTATCTGAATTTGTCGATTTTTCATTATTTAAGTTCATGCTTTAAATATTTAATTTGTCTGTACACACATGTACGCTTTCACACTTTTGTATTTAATCTATTGTGATTTGGCACACGAATCCTCATCTCACGCTGTTTTGGGTGGGTAGCATGCAGAAGCAGCCATTTGACCTTTGACCCCAGACTAACCTGTGATGATGTCTTCGATTGCTCCATCTTTGCCCTCTCGAACGAGAGGCGACACCTGCCTGCGTTTCAGCTCCGCGATCAGATCCATCTGCGGTAACCGCGGCAACATGGGCACCTGCTCACACGAACAGACCGTTTCCATGAACTGTTGCCATTTGATCTCCCGTCTTTTCATGTTCTGGTTCTTTACCTTATGAGTCGCAGACATCATCATGGGAGGCTCAGAGTTGGCGAAGTCTGCGCTGTCCTCATTCTCAGAGAAATGCTTCCTCCGGTGCATGTTTTCTTGTTCGGCCAGCTACCGGAACACGGAGAGAGAGAGAGAAAAGGTGACAGTTATACACCGTTTATTATTTATTTAGTTTATTTGCAGGATTTGCACATTTGCTGCTAACAAGTGATTAAAGAATCTAGACATCAACACGTCACAATTTGCATGCTTGGATTACACTCATTTACAATCAGTTTACAAAAATATGTGTTTAATAGAAATTCCTGTTAAGTAAGTTATATAAATGTTCTTTCTAAATATTTATACACATTCACCAAATAATGAGAGAATAATGTTCTTATATAGTGATATATTTTAGTTTTACTCTAGTCTTTGTGTCAAGCTGTCATTTTAGTGTTTTTTAGTTTTAGTTCATACTCTTTTTAGTCTAGTCAAGTTTCAGTCCACTAAAGTCTGAGCATTTTAGTCTTATTTTAGTCAGAATTATCTGTACTACTAAACTGTACTATATACTATTTTTGTCTAGTTTTGGTCGACGAAAACTGATGACATTCACTCTAGTTTTATTCATTGGAAATTGTATTTTAGTCTCTTTTTAGTAATACAAAAGGTTCATGTATGCTGTTATGATATTACCTTATAGGCTTTGATGAACCTCACAAAAATAGGAAAGAACGCAGAAGGGGGCGTGGCTTTGGCATTCTCCCCAAAATACTCCACAGCTGAGTGATACACCTCCTGCACAGAGACGGACGGACATCAGTAATGCTGGTGAACCTGTGTTCACTAAAGCATGTGACATCTAATTCATTTTCATTTGAAATGCAGCGTGTTCAGAAAGAAGTGTTGCACCTGAGCTGTTTTGCTGTCTTTGAGCACGCTGTCCAGAAGACTTCCGTTTTTGGACAGAAAGTCTGTGAGAACAACGCTGTCTTTGTGTTGTTGGAACTCCTTATGTACCATCTCCATTCCCTTCTCAAGCAAGCGCACGTCTGCAATGATGCTGTCCAGGGACACTGAGAGAACCACTCGGGTTAGTCTACTTGAGTGTGCTTTATTCTTTTGTCAGCGGATCTAAAGCATATCCCAAATCTTGTTTAGGGAAGGACAGGTGAGGTTTACTCACCGAGTGCCGCTTTGTCCAGAAAGTGTATCTCAGTGTGAAAGTTCTGCAGCTGTGGATATTTCTCTTGTATGATGCTGACGATGAAGTGCAGAAGCGTCTGTTTTCGATCTGTGGATTTCATCTCCAAAAGCTGCAGAAATGTGAGACGGACATTTCTGTAAACATCATTTAATAATAGCACATGAGATCTGAAACTATATCACCAGCACTTATTTATTATTATTATTTATACTTCACTAAATAGCATTCGTCCGTGATCTAATGCATTATCAAAATCAAATACCAGGTCAAGACTTTGGAGTCGAAATCCATATGCTGAGCCTCTTTTCTCACTGTTCATGTAATTCCCAAACGCAAGAATGATCTAGAGAAAAGATGTTTTGTTTTTGTCAGTATTAACTGAAATGTAAGTCAAGTCACAGACTTCTGGAATATATGATTTCTTTACCTCTAGAATCTTCTTCAGTTTGCTGGAGGATTTGATGGACATGGATGCAGTGAGAATTGCGTTTAATTGCTGTGAAAAATGTGAAGAACAAAACAAAAGAGAAAAGTCTGAGTTTGATTTCCGAACGTTATTGTATCTGATGGGGATGTGTACTGCACATACTCACCGGCTGTAGAAGCTGGATGCTCTCGCTGAAACTGCCCATGAATGTCATTGTGCTGATTCTCTGCGAGAGACGTGGGATTTTACCGAATGCCACCATGAATCTGTCTTCCTCCGACAGCTCCGCCGGGGACCCGTCCCTCGCGTTCAAAATTCTGAATCATCTTCAGCTCATAATCAGATGGGATGAAACGCTCCAACTGCTCCAGAAAATCTGAGTTTAGCAAATCAAGATTACACCTGCAGAGAGAGAGAGAGGAGAGAGAGAGAGAGAGAGAGAGAGAGAGAGGATCAGGTTTATATAAGCATGTTTTGGAAGGAGAGGGATTTTTGACGCCACGTTTCTATGGCATCACAGATCTGTGCTCCGCTCATGCCTCCTCTGCGCAGTGTGATAGCCAGATTTTTGGCCCTGTTGGGGGTCCAGTAGGGAGATTTTACTTGATGCTTTGTGAGTCACTTTTATCTTCAGAGTTCCGACATCAACAGGAGCAGATTGAGCTTTGGTCTTAAACATCTCCTCAAAAACATCCATGTTAAGCTCCTGCACAGACAGCAGATGTCAAACACATGAATGGCAGTGACACAGCGAAAGACCTGCACACATTTTATAACCAAAGTATCACTGCAGTAGGGATGCAAACGTGTTGTCCACTAGAGGGCGCACTGAGACTCAGAAAGCCAAAACTATTTGAATCCCAGTAGATTTTTTGTTTTACCACATATTAAAAACTGTAATCATTTAAAACTAATAATTCATAGGACTGACACTATATATACAAATGGAAGTTCTCTCACCCAAGAGTTTGACATCAAAAGTTTGGACACACAAATTGATTCACTATGCATTAATGTTTGTAACGAGTCAGGTTGTTTTTAGTTTTATTGTTGTTTTATTCATATTTTGAATTAGCTTTTTATTTATTTTCCTTAGTTTTGTCTTTAGTTTAATATGTGGAACAATTTTGTGCGCTTGTTATTTTATTGTTTATTTTATGTATTGCTAGGCTAGATTGTTTCATGGGAAGCACTTCCGGTCTGTGTTATAATATAATTTATTTTATTTAATTAATTTATTTTATATTTCATTTATATTCGTTTAGCTTAATATTTAATATTATATTAATTGTATTAAATTAAGTGAAAACTACTTGACGGTTATTGATTCTATGAGGAGGTCAAACTGGAAGTTAAGTTTGGGCCACATAATGTTTGTTGTTTGCCGTCTTTATATATTTATTTTCATTTCTGTTTTTGCAGTTAATCGTTTTCATTTCTAATTATCCTTATATAATATGAGATTATATTCATATAAAATATGTAGGTTACTACTTTAGGTTGCTTCTACAGGTTTTGCTAACTGACCAATAAAAAAGACAAGATCCAGGTGGCTATGCCCCGCCCACATTCAGGTACCCCAGTTACACACATACACAAACACACAGATCTCACCCCAAGAACACTTTCATCATCCAGTTCTGTGAAGACGGTCCAGCCACCTGTTCTGGCATTAAAGCCTGCCAGTTTAGCAGAGGCAAACGATACTTAGTGTGGATCGGCTTCTTGCCTTTAACACCTAAACACACACACACAGGAAAAACGTGCAGCAGATAAATGTACATCAATTAGTAGCCATTTATTAGAGCATAATTTACTGTACATAATTGCTCTCACCTGTCACTATTGTAGCCCGCCCTTACAGGTAAAGGTGACGGGGGCGGAGCTAAACTCATAGGGGGTGGAGGAGGAGGAGGGCGGAGGAGGAGCATTGAAGACTGGAGGTGGAGGGGCTGGGGGCGGAGCTTGAACCTGAGGCTGTGATTCTTTCACAGGTGAGGTCTTTGAGTTTTCTGTAGAAGTCTTATCTACAAATGAAAAGAGAGCAGACTACTGTACTTCATATTGTTCAAGGAAGAAAAATTACCATTATTTACTTTTTCTAATGAGTCCATTTGACAATATATAAATATTTAGGGTCTTACCATCAGTGTTAGTGGCAGCTATGATTTGAACATCCAGAGAGCCGGAGTCTGATCTTTCCATGCAGGATCAGACCTCTGTCCTCCAGAACCTGAGCTATCCTCTCCAGCTCCGTCAAAGCTTTGGCAGAGTTCTGTCTGTCTTTCTCAATGTCTCTCTCTCTTTCTTTCTCTCTCTGCTGCAGCTGGGAGACCTGAGCACACGCCTCCTTCAGACTTTCCTAAACGCACACACACACAGGTTAGGAAACGCACACACAGTATATAAGCATGCATGCACTATATGTGATTCAAAAAGCAGCGTTACCTTCAGCAGTTCCACTTCTTTGGCGCTCTGTACGAGTTGTTTCTCAAGTTCAGACGTCTTCTTCTCGGCTTCATTCTCACACTGCTGAAGTCTGAAGATGAACTGTCATGAACACACACGTTCTGCTCGGTCAGTAGTATGCATTGACTCTTTCACTGTGTCCAAACCAGGTGCCAAGTTTTCAGTTCGGCCTATATTCTCGACTAGCAAAGCCTTCAGTCCCCCATTAATATTAGTTTCAAAATCTCTGGTTTAGGAAGGTTTGATATATTGTAACATAATAGTGTTTGTGTATTTTGGATGCGTTTACTTGTGTGTTTTTCTTCCTGTAGCTCTTCCAGATGTTCCATTATTGTGTTTTTGGCATCTGCGTCCTCTAACATTGCTCCAATATCAAACATGTTATCAAGATACGCCTGAATCTGTACCTGCAGTCTCTCGCTTTCAGTTGCGTTTAAGCTCTACAAGCACACACATAGATCAAAACAGAAATTTTAAGTATAAATGTGCATTCTTGTTATCCACCTGTTTTATCCCTCTGATTTAAGGGATCATTATTGTGAGGGTTTGGAGTGGGGAGAGGTTTTCTACAGCAGTGGTTCTCAAACCTTTTCGTGGTAAGGCCCTCTTTGTGTCGAGTACAGTGCTCAGCTCCCCATATAAAGATTCATAATCTTAATCTAAAACGTCAGTTACACAATGCTGGAACATCAATTCTTTG